>NW_007730232.1:165201-166667 GCF_000696425.1 Galeopterus variegatus
GTTTTGGAAAGCTTTGTGAAATGAAGTAGGACAAAGAATTATTAGAGTTTTTGTTTTCTCTCTTCTCTTTTCTCTCTCAAAATGTATTGAGAGAGAGTTCTACTTCTGGTACGGTCCAGTAGGCTCCTTTTGGACCAGTCCTCTATAAACAGACAATATAAACTCCAGACAAAATTAAAGAAAGACACTGGAGAGTGAACAAAAGCTGGTCGATTCTATAGGGTGCTGACTCTTGGAAGAAGGGAAGAGTATGGGATGCCCCCTGTCTACTGTGGCCTTTAGCTGCAGTCAGCACCACATGGGGCAGCTAAAACTCCTATAGGAAACTCGTAGTCTTTCTGGCCTGAAGAACCAGATGACAGAGTTTGGGCAACCACAGCTGCTAAATATAAACACCACCCAAATCTCCAGTTGACTCCTGAATCAAGCATTTGTGGAATAGAATCCAACAGCTCAGCTAAAGATAGGATTGAGCTGAGATTTGAGCTCCACCCAAGAGACAGAGTTTGCTATTTGAGTCCAACCAACTTAATTACCTGCTATAGCAACAACAACAGCAATAACAACAACAGCAACTCAACACTCTTTAGCAGAATATAACAGAATTCAGGGTACCCACAACACAACATTCACAATGTCCAGAATATAATCCCAAATAATCAGCACAGAAAGAGCCAGAAAAATGTGAACTATTTTCAACAGAGAACACAATCGGTGAAGACTGACCCCTATTTGATCCAAATTTCAAAGTAGTTATTGTATGTACTCATTAACATAAGAGAAAACATGATTGAAATAAGTAAAAAATATAAAATCCCAGTGGAGAAACTATAATAAAGAATCAAACAGAACTGGAAAATAGAATATCTGAAGTAAAAATTTACTGAATGGACTTAAAAGCAGAACAGAGATGACAGAGAGCCAATGACCTTGAAGACAGAGCAATAAAAAGNCACTGTAGCAGTGCGCCACCGGGCGGGCCCCATATTTCTGTTACTTCTTATCATTACAGCAACTCTGAATGCTCAGCTTATATGCAAGTTAACTAAGGCTCATAGACAATCAGTTTGACTTAGGATGTGGGCATTTAGCTAGTATCAAAGTTAAGGTTCAGACCCAGACCCGTCTGACTCCGGTACCTGATTATTTTCCCACTTCATAACACTGCTCGTGCGAAACAGATGACAAAAATGCCGAATCGTTGTGATGATCAGAGTCAGTGCAGGGCACACATCTGGCACTCAAAATAGTAGCTGTTACTGTTCATCATACAGGGCTGTTAGGTCATACAGGGCAATCTGTAAATTCACATTAACCAGAGCAGGAGGAGCTTTGACATGTACTGTCCATTAAGAGCCCTGGTTGGAAGTTTCCTGGTTGGCACATAATGGGCACTGAATAAATGCTGTTGATATGTTACAGATGTTGTAATGGTGCATGTTAAAGATCCAGTAATGTCTGGATGT
>NW_007730232.1:168432-193425 GCF_000696425.1 Galeopterus variegatus
ACTTAAAAGCAGAACAGAGATGACAGAGAGCCAATGACCTTGAAGACAGAGCAATAAAAAGCATCCAATCCTAAAAAGAGAAAGAAACAAATGAATAAAACCTCAGATAACTGAGACAAATCAAAATGTCTAACATGTATTTAATTAGAGTTCCAAAAGAGGAGACGGAATGGGTCAGAAAAAAGTATTTAAAGAAATAATGAGCAGGCTGGCTGGCCAGTTAGCTCACTTGGGAGAACATGGTGTTGGTAATGCCAGGGTCATGGGTTCAGATCCCCATACTCACCAGCTGCAAAAACAAAAGTATGCTCAAAAACGTGGAAAATGAAATAAAATATAAAAAATATAAAACTATGAAAAGTGAAAAATAATGACCATGTAGGGATAGGTCTTCACTGAGTTCCTAGATGTGATGAAAGACATAAATTTATACATTTGAGAATCTCAGTGTTTTAGTATGTTTTGTGTTGCTATAACATAAATACCTGAGACTGGGTAATTTGTAAAGAAGAGAGGTTTATTTGGCTCATGATTCTGGGACAGCTGCATCTGGCACGGGCCTCAAGCTGCTTCTACTCATGGTGGAAAGTGGCAGGGAGCAGGTGCGTACAAGCGAATCACATGGTGAGAGGAAGCAAGAGAGAGAGAGAAGGTGCCAGGGTCCTTTAAACAATGAGCTCTCGTGGGAACTAATACAGCGAGAACTCACTCATTAATCCCCCCTCCCCCAGGGAGAGCATTAATCCATTCATGAGGGATCCGCCCCCATGACTCAATCAGTTTCCAACACTGCCACATTGGGGATCAGATTTCCACATGAGTTTTGGAGGTGCTCCCAGCAAGGAGCACCCAGATAGAGCTCACCCAGATAGAGCTCACCCAGTCCTTACCACAGTCATGTAACGATGTCACCTGTGGGGAGGGGACAACACATCCAAACTCCATCACTCAGCAAACCCCAAGCAGAATAAATATGAAGAAAATCATGCCTTGGCACAACATAGTCAAACTAGTGAAAAACCAAAAGCTGAGAAAGTTTTGAAAACCTTGAGAGAAATGACACATTATATAAGGACACATGGGGAGACAATGATTCAGTGGAGGACAGAAAATAATGGGAGACCATCTTCAAGGTTATAAAGACCTGTCCACCCAGAATTTAAATCCAGTGCAAATATTCAAGAATGAAGGTAAAACAGAGACATCTTTAGATGAAAGATAACCACCTGGGCTCATCTGACACTCTACAACAAGTGGTGAAGGAAGTTCTTTAGGCCCTAAGCAAATGATACCAGATGGAAAAATAGGTCTTCAGGAAGTAATGAAGAATGTTAAACATGGTAAATATCTGGGGTAGATATAAAACACAATTTTTAAGAAATTTCTTTTAAATGCATGTGGCATTTGAAGCATAACTTAGACCATTGTCATCTGGGATTTATCATATAATAGATGTGATACATGTGGCAACTATGGCGATCAGGAGAGAGGGTAAATCACCCCGCACAGGTGCAGTGCTTCTATATTTTGCATGAAAAGGTATAAGTTCTAAGTGGATTATGAAAAGTTAGGAATGTATATTATAATCACTAGAGAACACAAATAATACTGGAATGAGTTGCAGGAAAAGCTGACAGGTAAACAGAAGAGACGTATTATTCCTTGTCCCTCTCAGCCTGAAAGTCATTTTGATTGCTAGTTCCTGGTGGGAAAATGGAGACTGCATTCATCGACTTGTTCAGATGTATGTCCGTCCAATACATATTTACTGCACAGCCACTGAGTTTTCAGGAGCTATGCTAGGCTTTGAGGATATAAATAAAGTAGGATAGCCCTTGCCTTCAAGAAGCATTTTCCCTCTTCTCCATGAATTGATGGAGACTTTCCTGACCTCTACACTGGCACAGTCTTCAATCTTGTCACTTTGGGGCCATTTAGGGAAAGAGATAGTGGCCTCCTCAAAAACACCTGCTTTCTAGATTCAGGTAATAGGTGAGAGGTGCTCTCAGCAGGCTTTTGGCATGGAGAGTATGATGGTCTCTTGTTTCATCTCCAGCTGTGGTGGGAAAGGCTCCAGTGAGAGGAAGGGTTGGAAGGCTGAAGAGGATGCTGTTGACCTGGAGTGAGAAGACCAGGTTCCAGTCCTGCCTGCTGCTTACTTGGCTGTGTGATTTTAAGCGATTCACTTAATGTGGAGAAGAAAATCATGCCTTGGCACATCATGGTCAAACTGCTGAAGAACCAAAAGAGAAAATGTTGAAAACCTTGAGAAAAAGGACACATTATATACAAGGGAGATGATGATTCAATGGAGGCCAGAAAACTGAGCCTCAGTTTCATCATTTGCAAAACTGGTTAGTAATCTCTGCCTTTGCTCTTAAAGAAGATAAATCTAGCTCTGTTTCCTGGGTGCCAGGGTCAGTTTGGCTCAGGGGTCCACATATAAGACTTTATTTATTTATTTATTTTTTTCCTTTTTGTCTTTTTTCGTGTCCAGCAATGGATCGCAACCCTCAGTGTCACGCCCATACCGGACCGGGACCGGGACCGGCAACGGGATCGCAACCCTCGGTGTTGTGGCCGCACCTCGCTCAGCCAGTGAGTGGCCAGTTTGTATGTGGGATCCGAACCCTCGGCGGGAGCGCCACCGCGCTCCCAAGCGGCGCACTGTCGCAGTGCGCCACCAGGCCGGCCCCCACATATAAGACTTTAAAACCACTTACAAGTAGGTATTCCAAAGCCAATTCTCCAACTTGAGTCTTGGCGAACATGACGGATAATATTTACTCCCAAGTTTATGTGCTTGATTAGATTTTGTTTTCCTGCATGGTTTAATTTGGTGAAGTGAGATAAGCATAGGCTTTGGTTTAGGACAGACCTGGGTTAAAATTCTAGCTCTGCCTTTACTAGCTATGTGGCCTTGAACATCGTACCTCAGTTCCCTCATCTATAAAAAGGGGTATGATAATGATGAGGTTGTACGGCAGAGGTGACCTGCTGCCCACCAAAGATTCTTGCTTCTCCTCTATAGTGCAAAGGAGTTTCTGGGAGCTTCCTAGCTAGTGCCAAGGAGTTGCATCTCAGAGTACATCCATTAATTCTCAGCAGTCTAGTGTGGGCAGAAGGGATGCGACCCACTTCCAGGCCTGGCCTACCAAAAATTCCTCCTACCTCCCGTGGACAAACCTCCAGCTTCTTTCCCTTTCAGACTTGATGATATGAGCACAGCAAGCCTGGAAGCCGCATGTTGAAGACTGAGCAATGAGATGGAAGGATGCTGGGCCCCTCAATTGCTGTGTGGAGGAGAGCTTCCCCACTCCTTAGGGATGCTGTTTAGAATTAGTGTAAGTCACAAATAAACATCTATTTTGTTTGAGCTATCATACATTTTTGGTTTATTTTTACAGCATTATCCAGTTAATTTAGAGAGCACAAGCTACTGAAAGCATCTGCCATGTGTTGTCTGTCATGTGGTAGAGTTAGATAAATAAAAGTGCCCTTTTGCCTGACAGCAATATTTTTATCAGAGTGGACAGAGAGTCAACGTCATTCCTGCTTATGGAGCATTTTTGTCATCTATGTATGTGACCCTCACTTCCCCAATAAACCAAGCAGAGGTAGTCATCCCAACCTCCCTCCCAGAGCCTTTGAGAGCTAGGTAAGTACTAACCAGGAATGCGAAAGCACATGGCTAGGGATATTTCAGAACTGTCAGAGGAAACCTGGATGGAGCAGCTAAGATTAAATTGAACCCCAAACAAAATCTTTCTTGAAAGCAGCTAATGTTTTTGGGCTGCTGTTAGTCAAGGAGGCCCAGGATGCTTGTAGAGAAGCTGTTATCCCTTGGAAGTCTCTCTCAAGTGTCCTTGCTGCTGTCGATGAGAAATGTTTATTCGGCCATTGGATAGAGATTGGCCTTTGACCATGAAGGTAGCCTCAGCACAGGCTTGGAACAGGGCACAAGAGGATGGCTCGGCTCAGTCCAGGGAGCCAGATGCGGCAGCCCTGGTGCAAGGGCTCCGGGCAGTGGGAGAGGCACTTCCCCGCAGCCGGTCAGGGGCCGTGTGCTGGTCCATCACCTTCGCCAGCCTCCCTCCCCAGTGTGGTTCTGCTGCCCTGGGCCTGGAGAGCTCCAAGGGCTAGTTAGGGAGCAGTGGACACTGTCCCCGGGGCTGGGCCCACTCCTGTCCCAGCACACGAGGTGCTCGTGGCAGGCCTCTGAGTGCAGACGGCAGCCAGGTGGTATTCCATGGCCAGGTCCAGGAGCGGGGCTGAGGCGGAAGCTGCAGAGTGCAGGTGTGAAGAGGGACGAGTTGGAGATCTGTCCGTGTAAGAGGGGGCGACGTGACAGAGGGATGGTGGAGGGAGGGATTGGCTGCCGGGGACGCAGGAGGGGACGAATCTGACAGAGGTAAAGGGCTGCTGAGAAGCAGCGTGGGGACTGTGGCTGGGTCAGGCGAGTGGGGCCCGATTCAGGAGGGTCCTGAATGCCCGGCAGAGAAGTTATGATGGACAAGGGCCCTGGAAGGGCACCTCTAGGCAGGCGTCTTCCCCAGCTGGGTGAACTCCCAGCTCCCGTGGGGTGCTCACCTGCGCTCTGGCCTCACCCCTCCATAGGGAGCCTGCCTGTGCTGGTCAGCGCCCTGCCAAGGGGGGCAGCCTGGCTGGTCCTTTCCACCCAGCACACCTTCCTCCTTCCTCCAGCTCTGCTCTGCATGCCCTGCACGGGAGCTTAGCTCAGAGAACCTCTTCTTTCCTCCCCCATGTGGTCCAGCACAAACTGTTTCTCCAGGCACTGAAAGGTTGGGGTTCAGGTCCTCTCCTCTCTGCTGCTGCCTCTCCTGCTTCCAGCCCTCCAGACACAGTCCCCCACTCCTTCTCTGGCTCTCACATGGATTAGACCAGCCCATCACATGCTCCACAGCCTCCCTTCCAGTGGCTTAGTTCAGGCCCCACCAGGAGAACTCAGAGCCTGATCCACACCCTTGTTCTAGCTCACTTCTGCCTGACTACCTTGCTTTTGTTACCAAAGCGTCTCTCTCTCTCTCTCTCATGGCTTTGCAGCAGCCTGGGAGTACACGGCGGCACCAATAATGTCTCCACGGTTCTTGTTAGCTGCAGTCTAAGCAGGAAAGTGACTAGGCCTGACAATATAATTTACATTGCTGTATAAAACTATCTGTGGAAGCCAAGCTAATTTGTGCCAGATTAGGCTATTTGTCTCAGCCACTGTCTAGCAGCACAATCTATCAGAGGGCTGTTTTCAAATATCGCTTTTCAAGCGTGCCCTTGAGAGGCAGAAATTGATTGGGATCTTAGAGAGCAAAATTACAGCAATAACTTAAAAGAAACAATAATTACTGAATCATACCAGTGTCAGCACTCTGCAAAACACGAAATAGCCATCAACCCCCAATCCAATATATTCTGAAGCGAATTTATTGAATGGAAAAAGCGGTTGAGTGAGGGTTTTTCTCCCCCCTTCCCCTGTACATATGGTTATCTCAAAACCGCAAGTGAATGAGTCGATAATTCTTGTCATTGACTGCTCCATTTTCACGGAGTCAGAGGAGATCCATTAGCTGCCTCCTGCAGCACGGGCTCCACTCGCCGCCTCTCCTCTCCACCGCCTCTGCTCACTCGCCCCTCTCTGCTCCCCAAGCAAACAAACATGTATAACTAATCATCTGTTAAAATGCAGAGGGCCCCTAATAAATCTCCGCAGCTGAAATACTTTAATGGGTAATTAATTGATCCTGTTCCAGAGGAGTAATAAGATAATAAATTAGACAATATTTCACTCAGTCGTGTCAGGCTCCTAGCTAATGGTGCTGCAGGGCTAAGCTGAAGGATAATAAATTAGCCAGAAATTAACTGCTAAGAGCTTTCTGCAGAGAAACCGGCTGACAAGTGAGTCACACGTGTGATTCAGGGCCTGACTGGTGTGGCAATCTCTGCAGATAGGAACTTGTGCTTCGGGGACGGGGAGGGGGAAGGCCCAGGGAGTGGGGCGCTCGCAGGGCTCTACAGGATGTGTTCCAGCCCAGGAGGACCCAGTGGGCATACCCAGAGTGGGTGCAGCTGCTGGCACCCTGTCCTTGCACATGGAGCTGGCCCCTCAGAGCTGCTCACGTGCATTATGCACTCTTGAAAATAGTTTCCCCCCAACTCATCAGACTGGCCGGGTTTTTATGGGTCTCACCCACTGTGACCAGTAAGACCAGGGAACTCCTGTAGCCAGCACTGCATCTGCCACTCCCTAAGTGGCAGGAATCTGCACATCAGGAAGCGTTGAGCCCCTGTGGGAAGCAGACACACTCTGTCACCAACAGGGTTTCACAAAAATCAAGCAGAAAAGGGAGCAGGGAGAGGTGCAGTGAATGACATAATTCAACAGGTACGAAATATTTGTTATGGGTAGGATGGAGAAAATCCTTGCTTTTATTGAGAAACCCAGCGAGGGTGATGACAATTATAGGCAAGACAAACTTGGACCTGGAAAGGCCTTCGCTGGAGGAAACGTGAAGTCGGTTTACCCGGAGGAAGGGCTGGGCGTGGGGAAGGTCATCATTTATAATAAGGGAGGCGGCGGCAGCAAGGGACAGTGGGCTGCTCCTCTTAGTGCAGAACAGGGACCAGATCACCCGCAACCCACTCTAAAGACTGTCCCAGCGGGGGTGTGCTGCCCTCTAGCACTGCCTCACTGCTGATGGTAAATGTGGGTAGACTGAGTCATGACTATGGCAGTGTGGGTCGAAGGCATGAATAGAGTTTGATTATTTAAATGAGATGATGTCAAATCTAAAGGATTTGGAGGTTGGAAAGGAGAAGACTCCCAGGTTCCCGGCTTGGGTGGCTGGTTGTGACACATTCTGTTTTCATGTCAGGCTAGAGCATGACCCTCGCCTTGCTGCTGTTGGCGCCACTGCAGCTTGCTCCAGGAGCCTGTGCGTGCTTCTGCTAGTTCCTCACCCCGCTCATGGGCACACTGCCCTCATGCCCATGCTTCCAGTCCTTTGCCTCCCACTGTGGAGCTCCCTGGTGGCTGCTGAGGCAGGAAGCAGGCACCGCAGCACTACCTGGTGCCCACGTGTGTGAGTGTCCTTGAAGTGTGAGGGAGTTAGTTCCCTGGGGGTGTGGGGGGTGGGCTACATTGACTGATAGGAGATGGTGGCTGAGGAATACACGTCCTCCTCTTCTCCCCCTAGGTGCACTACATCCTGTGACACCAAGTGACCAGTGTCTCATGGAGCTGTGGCCAGCTTGGCAGTGTGCTCCCTTCCACGGGCTGCCTCTTCCCTGCCTAGCTCCCCTTCCCGCTGCTGCCCCTACTTTCCTGAGATGGTGCTCCCTGATCAAGTGCTCGCATGGGAGAAACGAGAGCCACTGCGTGTGACCAATGGCCAGTGCCGTCATGACTGTCAGAAGTGGTGGTCTTGGCACTCCTTTCCCTCGCATCCCTGCTCTTCATCTTGCTGGGTGCTGACCAATCTGGTGCAGTGCTTGGAAGACCAGAGCTTGCACGATCTCAGTGGATGTCACGGCGGCTGAGACCACATGAACAACCCCGGCCTGTCCTTGCTCTGAGAGGACCTGGTCTGGAGGGCCCTGGCAGACCACGCTGAGGTGCGTGGAAGTGGTCAGAGTTTCCAAGGGGAATGGCAGGTAAGTGGAGCTCACCCAGCCAAGAGCCATCACTGGACATTTATTTAAAAACCAGCTTGTCCTGATTCCTGCTTTGCTCCTCATGTGGGCTGGCTTCCTGGCTTCTGTCAGCCTGTCCTCTCCTGCCTACCTGTCCAGGCCTCGTTCTTGGGTCCTCAGGCTCAGAGCTGGAAGACAGTTGAGTGCATCAAGCCTGACCTCAGCCTCTGATGCCCCAGGCCCAGGGACGGGTTGCTGAGCACGAGGCCTGTTTCATGGGTGTGAATCAACAAAACATTCTTCCTCTCACAGTCCCGGCTGTGCCCTGTGGAGAAGCACATGGTAAACTTACTTTCATTTCTTCAGATAAGTGATGACCCTTCTGTGACCCGACCTTCTATTTGGGCTACACTTGTCCAGTTCCTTTAACTGTTATGTATGTGCTGATTCCCCTTCTTTATATTGTGAAATATGACACACACAAAGAAAAGGACTCCAAACCTTTAAGTGCAGCTTGATTACTAACCATGGACTTGACATCCATGTACAGCTAAAACCTGGTCCTGTCCCTGGTCCCCCTTCCTCCAGAGTAAGCACGATCCCATCTGTGCAAATCATTTCATTGCTTTTCCCCATAGATTTATAATTTATATGTTTATTCCCAAACCCTATGGTTTAGTTTTGCCGGTTTTAAATCTTTATGTGAATGAAATCATACTGCATGTATTCTTTTGTGCCTTTATCACTTAATATTATGTTAATGAGATTTATCCATGTTTTTGCTTATTGCTGTAGCTTGTTCATTTTTATTGATACATAACATTTTATGCACTTTACATGTACATATAGATACAATTTTATTATATATGATAATTTATTGATTATTCCATGATATGAATGTACCATAATTTACGTATGTGTTCTCTCACTGATGAACTTCTGAGTTGTTTCCAGTTTTGGGCTCCTAGGAACGGTGCTGCGATGGACATTTATCTCGCTGAGCGAGGACATGCATTTCACTAGGATACAGCCCTAGGAGTGGAATGCTTGATCATAGGACATGAACATCTTCAGCTCATGGTACCTTTATGTATCAGTTATTTTTTCATGGTATACCGAGGCCAAAGGCAATACCCACCACTTCCATTTATTAGGTAGTTAGTTACAAACAATTTAATAAGCATCTATGTTCTAACAACTTGGTAGTCATTTGAAAAAATAATACACACGTATTGAAAGAAAAATAATGTATTCTTTCATCCTAAAATAATTCCTTAGTAGGGCTGTGTGCACCTGTTGGGCACTGCACAGCTTCTCAAACCTTGGAATAATATTTGATATTACCACTCTCATTTCCTGTTTCATGTTGATTTTTGTGGGACATTTACATTTTATTATAGCAACTGCTTAAAAACCCAGCTTTGCAAGGATATGATGCAACTGAAGAGACTATAACTTGATTGGATGTTGAAACAGTCTGGAGCTAGTCACTTATGCAGGGTCTCACAGGTGTCAAGTATCCCTGTGTTTTCCTTAAAAATTTAAAATACCCCATGGCACCACTATGAGTTCAATGTATTGTCCCAGAGCACCTTGATGAAGAATCTGGGACTCCTGGTCCTGTATCCTGTTTGGGAATCTCTATCGTTTTGCTTTTCATATGTAGGTCTTTAATGTGCCCTGAATCGGTTTTTGGAAAATCATGTGAGTTAGAGATCCAATTAATTTTTTTCCAAATGAATATGTAGTTATCTCAGATCATTTATTGACAAGTCCACTCATTCCTCATTGATCTACAACGAGACCTCTGTCATATATCAGTTGTCCATACATGTGGAGATTTTCTCCACCATTTTTGAAAAATACTTATTTGATATGGAATTCTAGGATAATAGGTTTTTGTTTTTGTTTTTTCCTTTGGCCCTTTAAAGATGTCTATCCATTGTCCTCTGGCTTTCATTATTTCTTGCGAGACACCCAGTTGTGTTCCTCTTGGTTGGTTCTCTGTACGTAATACATCGTTGTCCTCTGACTTCTTTCACGATTGTCTACTCGTTAGTTTTCAACGGTCTCACCATAATTTGTCTACATGTGGCTTTCATTGTAATTATGCTTTCTAGGATTTGCTGAACTCCTTACGCTAAAAGGTTAATGTTTTTCACAAAATTTGAAAAAGATATTGACCATATTTCTTTAAATATTTATCCTTCCCCATTGTTTTTCTTCTAGCCTTCTGGGACTCCAATTACGTGTATGGTAGACTGCGCAAATTGTCTTGCAGCTCATTGAGGTTTTCGGGGTTTTTTTGTTCAGATTGAATACTTTCTAATGATTTATCAACAAGCTTGCTGACTCTATCTTCTGCTGTGTTCAAATACTATTAAGGCTATCTAGTCATCTTTTCATTTCAGATATAGTGATTTTCAATTCTAAAATTTCCATTTGGTTCTTATGTAGTTTCCATTTCTCTGCTGAGATTCATTATGACATTAATTCTTTAAAATCCTTGAACATATTTATAATGGTTTCTTTAGGTCCTTGTCTGCTAATGCTAACATCTGGAACATCTAGAAGTTGGTTTCTATAGACAACATTAAAATTTTTTTTTTGGGCTGGCCTGGTGGCGCACTGGATAGTGCGCCGCTTGGGAAGCGCGGCAGCACTCCTGCCCGAGGGTTTGGATCCCACATACAGACTGGTTCCCGCTCACTGGCTGAGCGAGACGCGGGAAGCAACACCGAGGGTTGCGATCCTGTTGCCGGTCCCCGGTCCGGTACGGGGGCAACACTGAGGGTTGCGATCCGTTGCTGGACACGGAAAAAAGACAAAAGACAAAAAAAAAAAAAAAAAAAAAAAATTTTTTTCTTGACTCTAGGCCACATTTTTCTGTCCCCCCCAATGATTAACAATTTTTTATTATATAGTAGATTTTGTTGATAAGTTATAGAGACTGGAGTCTATCTTCCCATGAAGAATGCTTATTTTTGTTGTAGCAAATGGTTAACGTGGCTGGGCTCAAACTACAAACTGTCTCCCCTAGAATAGGCAATAGTTGAAATCCTTGCTCAGACTTTTGGTCTTTCAGCCTTTCAGCAGTTGCTACCCAATGGTCTCCTTAGAATATCTCCCATATATGTGCAGCTCGAGGGGTGGTCAAGGGTTTGGGTGGAATTATGTGTAGATTTGGGGGCTCTCCTCATGACTTACTCTTTTTCAGGGTTTCCCTTCTTACTGTGCAGCTGCTCTAGAAGCCCATTTCTTGACTCCTTAAGCCAGTGAGCTGAGCTTTCTGTTTGACTTCTCGCTGCCTCATGCCATGTGGACCATAGAGCATCCCTGGGCAACAACATATCTGGGGAAGTTTCCTTCTTTCAGCGTTTGGCTCTTCACCATTTTCTGACTGCTTTGTTGCCCTCCAGTACCTCCAAATAGTTGTTTTAAAAAATATTTTACAAATATTGTCTGTGGAAGTGTTAGTACGCTACAACTACTTTGTCTTATTTGAAGAGTGGTATCATCATCTACATCTATATCTGTTTGGAAATTTTTCTTATTAATTCCAATAATTCATCTGTCAATTCTTCTAGATTTTTATGTATACAATCATATTATCTGTGTATAATGACAGTATTATTTCTTCTTTTCCATTCAATATGCCTTTTATTTCTCTGTTTTGTTTTACTGCATGGGTTGGCACTTCTAGCATAGCATTGAAAAGAAGTTATCACAGAAGAATCTTTATTTGTTCCATATCTAAAAGGGAAGGCTTTCAAAGTTTAACCCCTAAGTACTATACCATATTCTCTACAATTTAAAAAATTTTGTCATACTAAGCAAATCACTTCTATTTCTTACTGCTAAAAAACATTTTTTAGAAATTTATGAATGGACATTAAATTTTATCAAGTATTTTTTTCTTCATCTATTGAGATGTCCAAATGATGTTTTCTTTAATATGTTAATGTGTTGAATTACACTAATTGATTTTCTAACATCTAATCAACTTTGCATTTCTTTGAATAAATCCAATTTGGTAAGATTTATTATCCTTTTTATATATGCTGCATTAATTTTGCTAGTATTTTGTTTAGGATTTTTGCATTTATGTTTACAAATGAAATAGGAATATAAATTTTCTTTTGTACTATCCCTGTTGAGATTGATATAAAGTTTATGCTAGTCTCATACTGTGAGTTAGGAAGAGGTTGTGTATAATTGGAGTGATTTTTTCCTTGAATAATTGGTAGAACCTGTCGGTGAAGTCATCTGGGTTTGCAGGTTGCTTTGGAGGAAGATTTCTGACTTTCGCTTAACTTTATTTAATGGTTAGAACATACAGGCTTTCTACTTTTCTTGTGTCAGTTTTAGCAAGGAAAATTTGTACTGGTTATTAGGCTGTTGCCCTTTATTTCCAAGTACACCATTGCAGTTTCTGCTCTGTGATGCCAGTGCTGGGACTCTGCAGACAACGTGTCTCCTTTATTGTCTGCCTTCCTATTAGGTTCTGCAGTTGGGGACTCTGGAGGAGACAGATGGGAAGCAGGAGGGAACTGCTTCTGCCTTTGTAGTCACTAATGTGTCCATCAGCAGTGCTCATCAAGGACATTTCATCTGGAGGCAGCAGCTTCCTCTGTCCTTCAGCTTCTTTCAGTGCTCTTACAGCCAGCCTCATTGTGTCCCTTCCGAGGTTACAGCTGGGCAGTGCCCCGTCTTCTAAGTCTCAGCTCTCTTATGAACTCCTGAGGAACTAGCAGCACCCATGCACGCCCTGTTCTTGACGAAATGAGCCCCAGCTTCTCGAGGGTCCTACTTAAAGCTTCTAGTTCTGATAACCTCAGCCTCTTTCCTTTGTTCCCAGCCCTGGCTGTGGTAGCTGCTTCTTCCAGTTATTATCTCTATGATAGTTCAGTGTTTTTTTTGTGCTTTATCAGCCTCCCAGTACTTGTGTAATCAGTTGCCTATATTAATATTTTCTTGTCGATATACTTACTGGTCTATTTTCCTGATTGGCCACTGACTGGTACAATATTTGATAACGGAAATAGTCACAGGAAAAAAGACCCTCAAAAATGTCTGGGCTTGGTTTAATTTTTTCCTAGCCTTGAACACAGTGCTAAACTCCCTGCCAAGGGCAAATGGGTTACTACTAATTCATAGCATGCAGTGATAATGTGATAAATTGTCACCTATGGTTGGGTGTGATAAAGTGCTTATTGCACCAATGCCTTGGTGACCAAGTAGCTACTGTACTTGACTAATATGGCAATATAATAATAATAGTAATTATAATAACTACAAGAACCCTGATATGCAATGGCTGCTTGCAGCTGCATTGGGGAACTTACAACAGACAACGACAAGATCAGATCTTTAAAGTTTCAATTCAAATGTTCAGACAACCAGGATGCTTCTACAGAGACTCCAGAAGAATCTCTTTCAATGTAATCTCGATGAAGGTTAATCCTGGAATTTAGTTGTGTGGGTTGCAGATTTATAACAATTTGAAGTCACAGACACACCAAGTCTCTGCCCTGACTTGTTTGAAACTGAGAATCTTGAACTCGTAAGTCTCTCTAAGCCTTTTAGGGCTGATGAGATCAGATTTTCCTTTCCTGAAGACCCAGTAAGAACCTCACCTAGAGCAGGTGCCCTGCAAAGGGATGTCTGTTTTCCTTAAGCCTTCCAGCCCCCATTATTGCTACCTCTGTCTGCCCTGAAAAGAAAAGCATATACACCAAAATAGCAAGACGTTGTAATTTGTATCGGCATAAATCTGGGGGAAACATGTGGAAATGGATTCTAGGAGTGTTAAAGCAGGGAGGGCAGAAAATAAAACTGGATCAAGCTGAATTGATTATATATGTGTGCTTACCAGAGATGATGGATCTAATGGTAGAAATGGCTCTGAAAATTAGTCCCCCTGGTTGGTTAGCTGGAACTTTGACTCAGCAATGGCCTGTGTGCAGAGAGGTTGAGCCATACTGTAGAGGACTGACTCTGAAGGTCTGATGACTGAGGAACACTGGAACGGAGTCATCACATGCAAACTGCACACCCTCCATTCTCATCCCCACCGTATCCCCCAACAGGCCCTATGAGACATTCCCTTTCTAAGTGGAAAATTTGGGAAATACATTAGTGATGGGAGCATCAGCATCTTTGGAAAGCATTATGGTGACTTCCCTTGTACACATGAGAAGATGCAGCCACTAGATGTGCTCCCTGATTTCCATGGGGATCCCGGGGAGTTGGTGGCCAAGGAGCAGCTCTTAACTGGCAAGGTGGACACAGTTCCTGTAGCGGGCAGCAAGGATGAAGAGGTAAATAGAATGACTTGCTGGGAGCTTTGGCAGTGTCTACTCGATTACTATGTCGTTAGGAATGGAATAAACAGACAGGCTATTAAAATATTGCTTCTTCTGTATATCAGAGCCACTCTAGGTCTGAAGTCCAGAGGCCTAATTTGATTGGACACAATGGAGAGCCTCCATGTCTTACCTAGTGACCAGCCATAAGCCAGATCACAGACCCCAAGGCCCTTTGAAGGGGAGGCCGATGCCTTGAGGAAGAACGTGCTCCCTGCCACAACCGTATTCTGTAGATATCCCTCCAAGTCTCTCACAGAGGTACCTTTGGCTATTTACTAGGGTTACTGAGCACTGGGAGAAGGAAATCTTCAGATATTTCAGGGATTTACTAGATACTGAATTGGCCCTGAATTGACATTAAGGACCTCAAATGCCCCTGCCACTGGTCAAAGTGGAAACTTCTGGCGATCAGGTGGTAAGTGAGGTTTTGGCATAAATCCATCTCTTGGAGGATCAGGGGGTCCATGGAATGTCCCTGTAGTCTCCCCACCATTCCTGAGTATGTGAATGGCGTAGACACACTCAGCGGCCCCCACACCGCCCCTGTGCCCTCACAATGAGGGCTGCTGTCTGCTGAGCATCTCCAGTGGTTTAGTCTTGTTGAGTATGTGAATGGCGTAGACACACTCAGCGGTCCCCACACCGGCCCCTGTGCCCTCACAATGAGGGCTGCTGTCTGCTGAGCATCTCCAGTGGTTTAGTCTTGTCTCCCCAAGTACATACACTGCGAACTCCAGGGGACAGTAAATCTCACTTAGCTGACGCTTTCCCCTCTAACGCTTGGGGAGTGCTTTAGAATTAGGTGGCCAATACAAATTTATTGGTAGTAATTTTGTGAATTATCTCAATATCTTGATGTATTTAGGAGGAGAAAACTAACTTGTGGAGGCGTGGAAGAGAGACTGATGTTCTGGGTAGAAGAAAAGACGTGCAGCCACAGGAAGCAGTGTCAGAGTCTGTGCACTGGCGTCTGCCCGCCCAGGGTCCGAGTCAGCTTCAGAAAAGCATTTATGGGTATATCTCCTCTAACACAAGATGTGCTGCTTACATTCACGCTTTAAAATCTCGTTCAGTCTTCATGACATGACTGTGAGGTGGACATTATTATCTTTCTTTTATAGCCGAGGAAACTGAAGCTCAGGAAGGTTAAGAGGCTGGTTTGGGTCACTCACTGAATGGCAGAACAGGGCTCTAAACCCAGGTCTTCTGATTCAAAATATTAGGTGTTTTTCTATTGTACGTAGTTAGTTCTTTGGCAGGAAATTTTGTGTTATTTTGCTTAAACTTAGCATATCGCTTTTCTTAGGAAAAGTAAACCTTTCTTGTCTCCTCGGTAATTGTAATTTCAGCTACTACCTTGACCAGGGGTGATGGGAAGGAGAGAAAAGAAACTATTTCCTCTTTTACCCTAGACCAAGCATTGGCCTGAGTCCTCTGCCTTTATACTGTATAACCTACAAAGATAAGTAAAAAACTTGTCCTTACTAAAGAACAGTAAAGGGACTGTAAAAGGGAGAGAAACCTAGAAATTTATAAGGAATTTGATAACTTGCTTTGCAAGAAATGGCTCGCCCTCTGTGGCTTCAGGCCTTGCTCTTCTGTAACTTCTCCATCATGCTTCTTGGCCTTTCTTCATGGGATGTTAGCAGCTAGCTCCCATCCCCTAGAAAGCTTATCCACACATTTACCACCTCACCCCGACCCCACCATAGCCTACCTCCAAGGCGTGGAGCCGACAGATAGGCAGAGACCTTTGGGTACAGAAGGGCTTATGGAAGGGAGGCCTGAGTCCCAGCTGCTCTTTCCGGTCTTTCCAGTTCCTTGGTGTTCTGCCCAACCATGGGGTGTGGCCTGAAGGCCCAGTTAGGAAAAGCTTTCTCAGCATAACAGGAGCCCACATGACTAAAAAATCTACACATGCCCTGCAAAGGATGCCACACTCTTCATCATGGTATTCTACAAGGAGGATGCTGTCATTTCTTAGGGTCAAGGACATGGAAATGGTATAGTTTGGTCCAGATTCTCCTACAGCATAAACTAATTTCCTAAGAGTAAGTAAAGATAGCTTGGGAGCTGTATTGATTTAGGTCCATTAGTGACCCAGTTCTGGCTTTGAAGCTTTCATATGCTAGACTCGCGATCAGGATCCTCTTTGCTCAGTGGAACTCAATGGTGACCTACCATGAATGCCCCCGGCAGACCCAAGGAACAGGCAAGGGAATGGGAGAGAGAAAACCATAAAAAATGGACAACGAGAAAGACAAAGGGGAAAAAGGGAGAAATAACAGGAATAAATAAATGACTAACACTTACTATAGCACAGGGATGTGTTCTTATTCCAGTTCTTCATTTGGAAAACCCAGTGAAGACCTAATTATAAAAAGTGTAAAAAATGCTACAAGAGGCAGAACCCCAGAGAGTGAGTGTGGGGAGCTGTGTGATGGACAAGGGTGGTGGTCTGCAGGTAGCGCATCAGGTGCATCTTAAAGAACAGGTAGAATTAGGTGAGGAAAGGCAGAGGAGTCTCCAGGCAGGGGGTGAACACAGGCAAGGGGCACAGGCCGAGAGCAGGAGGGTGTGGGATCCTCACCACGCACGGGGTCCACATGTGGGCGACCTCCATGCCCACGCCTGTGTGATGGGGCATTCAGCACTTTGTCGAGGTCTTTTGGTAGAGACTATTGGTAGCCTACCCAAACATCTACTATTCCCTTCCTCCTTAATAACAGGTCCCTGTATTTTACAAGGCACATTTGCTGTCTCTCTTGCAGTGACGTGTGGCCTTGTAACTACGTTCTAGCCTGTAAGACATAGGCAGAAGTATTGTGTGGGACTTCTGGGCAGGCTTCATGAAGGGAACTCACTCTGCTGCAACAGCGGGCAGGGGGGATTTTTTCCCTGCCTCTTCTCCTCCCGGCCTATAACACAGATGTGATGGCTCAGACTCCACAGCCATCTCAGATCCTGTGGTGACCTTGAGGATGGATGTCATTAGCTAGGACGGTGAAGTAGAAAGACTGAATGTTCTGTTTTGCTGAACATGGTATGCAAGTTGAGCCAGAGCTGGGTTTCTTGAGATGACAGGACTTTAAAAGTCTGTGTCAGAAAAGGGTAGAGACAGAAACAGAAAGCCCTTAGAAAAAACAGTGTGAGACCACCCATTGTTACTCCAGAATGCCCCTAGGAGGTCTCATGAAGTAACTAATAGAATGAACTAATAGTGACTAATAGGTCTCATGAAGTGGCTAATAGAATAATATACCCAAGACAACCAGATCATCCCCTGGGGATATGAGGGTTGGGGTGGGGGAGGGGACAATGTGCAGTGAAGAAAAAAAAATTAAGAAAACCAAGCCAATAAACAAGTTCCTATAAAACATAGAGCTGGGATTTGAAGCTGGGGCTGTCTGGCTTTTGGGGTGGGGGAGGGGACACTGTGCAGTGAAGAAAAAAAAATTAAGAAAACTAAGCCAATAAACAAGTTCCTATAAAACATAGAGCTGGGATTTGAAGCTGGGGCTGTCTGGCTCCAAAGCCCATGCTTTTTCCAAGGAAAATACAAGAGGAGGCCCATGTTGATTCAGAGGATGGGGGGAGATGAGATGCCATGGTCACATCAGTGCCTTGAGCCTTCCTAAATGGCATCACACCGGGACCTAGCCGAGATCCACAAACAGACCAGTCTCTGAGAATGGCTAGCTAATTTGGTGGGATTCTTTTCTTTCTTTTTGTTTTAGTAGTAGGGTTTTACACTGCTTGTGTTCCCCTAACTTTGCAACTACTTTCTTTGGCCTTGACAGAGTCACCCCATAAGTAACGTGGTGAAATCATAGAAGTCCTAAGAGTTTGCCTCTAAGCTTCCAAAAGCAGTGAGGAAATGTCTTCTTGTCGGTTGTCCTGTTAAAAACTTTATGTGTCTGTGTGATATCTACACAGGAGAGAAAGAATCAAAGGAATTTAAAGGTCTGCTGTGAGAGTGGGAAGTCCTGGCCCTTGAGGCCTCTGTCCCTGCTGTTTACTTTTCGGGAGGCCGCGTTTGCTGGCTGCCGCTTCAGCTTGCTGATGTCGCGTCTGTCATTCCTGTGACTCCTTTGCCTTGCAGGAGAGCCTTGCCAGCTCGCTCTTCTTATCTTCTTAGGTCAAGAAAAAGCTCAGGAAATCAGGCCTGGAGTACTAACCAGAAGCTATTGGCAGCTTGCTGAGCATCTGTTCTTGGTTCTTATCCCTGTTTTCTCTCTCAGGGTACCTGTGCTCGCATGTTGTCCTCCCGGGGAAGCCTCTTCTGTCTACCCTGAGACGTCCACCCTCACCTCCTAACACAGCTAATGTCCTTTCCTCTATATTCTTTTCCACGTCATGCATCAACATTTGATATAAAGCATATTGGACCCATTTACTTTATTGTCAAGTCTCCCTTTACTTGACCATGAACCCTATAAGGGATTCATATATAAGGATTTTCTGTTTTGTTCACCGATATGTACCTAGTACCTAGGACAATGCCTGACACACACTAGACACTCAGTAAACACTTGCCTAATAAATGAAGAAGTATCCCAGAGTTTCTAGCTATTCGTTGGCAAAGGTATTGGTTAAGGATAATCTGTTCACTAGGACTAGAAAGGGCATCTAGAGTTAGCACAGGGGGTGGAGCTCACCTTTCTTCTTGGGATTTCTAGATATTCCTCCAGCTCAGCTCACACTCACCTCCTTCTTGTCAGCTTGCACTAACTTGGCATCTGCGTCCTCTTCCCACTGTGTTCTGTGCCAACTCTTGCTACCCTTACCAGGAAACTCTTTACAAAGTTTCAGAAGAGGAAAAAAATCTTATAATGTTTAAACATCCACATTGATGGGCACATGGGGAAGTGAGCAGAGCTCTGGACTGAGTGTCAAGAGACTTAGATTTTGACCACATGGAGACCTAGATGTGGACCTCAAGTGCACATTTAATTCCATACACTGTTGGCATTCACAGATTTATTGTCTGTGAGCAATTTTGAAGCTCCATGGTGTGTGATAACTTGTAATTTTTGCTGAGGTATGGATTTGAATTGCCCTGAGTCTTGGACACACATGTTTTAATGAGGACTGTTTGGCTAAAAAGCAACAGAAACCAATTTGAACATATTTAAGCAGAAAAGTGGTTAAAATAGGAAAGGGATGTGTTGCAAGATACAAGTGAAGGACTAGAGAAGCGAGGCCATAAAGGTTTTTCCAGATTCTCACAGTCTGTTCCATAAGAATTAAGAATTGGTCTCATGCCATCCTTTCCTCAGTGGATGTGGATTGAGTGCATTTTATGACTTCAGTGCTGGCTAAGAGGAGTGAGAGTTAGAGAAGGACTAGAGTCTGTCTTTGTTCTCAAGGACACACTGGCTGGTTGAGAGACGAGACTCCCCTCACCGCACCCCCACGCACACTGAACACCAAGAGTGTGTGGCAGGCTGTGTGCACTAGTCCTGGAAGTATTTCACATCGAGACATACCTGTGCTCTGGGGTAAACTCAGGAAGTCTTCATGTAGGGGGTAATGTTTTATTTTGGTGTTTTTCTTCCAGGAACTATAGTGTTTGCATTCTGCCTGGAGAGAAAGATGACAGGGACAGAATGAACAAAATCTTGGAAATGTGGGGGAGTCTGATAGTGGCAGTGCAGAGCAGAGGGCTGGCAATAGGGAATTCCTACTAGGGGGAGGAAGCCATGCTGAGCAGGAGTGAGAGAGGCTGTGCCCAGTTGGAGGACGGCTTAACATGCCAGTTCCGTGAGTTTAAACTCAATAGCACAATATGAGCCACTGTTGATCCTTTTCAAAATTTTTAAAGCTCCCAATGAAATATTTCATTTCTACAAAAAAAAAAATATATATATATGTATATGTAAATGTAAGGTATAAAGAATAAAACAAACATCCCTGTACTCTCTATTGCACTTAAGGGTTAGAAGACAACCGATACCTTTGAAGCGCTTCTGTGTTCCCCTTCCCTGTACTTACTTTACCTGTTCCCCAAGAGTGATCATCACTCTGAACTCCATATTCACTTTCCCCTTGCTTTGGATTTAATTTTACTGCATATACATTAATTTTTGTGTGATTTAAAATTTTATATATATATATCTGGACTAATTTCCAGCTTGTTATTTTGTGCTATTAATCTTGCTTTTTGTTTTTTTTCTCCTCCTCCGTTCTTGCCTTCTTTTGGAAATTTGTTTTTCATTTTGTTTTCCCTCTACTGGTTTGGAAATTATTCACTCCATTTATATTAATTTAAAGATAAACATTTACTTTTATTTTTCACACCTTAACAGTCTAAAACAGTATGTAGTCTAAGTTAGTATCTTAACCCCACTTCCCTCAAGTACAAGGATCTAGGAACGTTTTATCACCCATCAGCCCCACCACCTCCAGCATTGGCCAGATATTTCAGTCCATGTTTTTAAGTACAAAAATATGTATTATTACTTTTGTTTTACTTAGTCAATATTTGTTTAGATTTATAAACATGCCATTGTTTTCATTGTTCACAATCCCTTCCTGTATTACAGTGCTTTCCGGAATTATTTTACTCCTCAAAGTAAATCCTTTAGTGAAGGTATCTTTGCAGTAAACTTTTTTTTTAATCTAAAAAGAACTCAAAACATTGTTTTTCCGGGTACACTGTTCAAAGTTGACAGTTATTTTCCCCCAGCACATTGAAGATATTATTCCATTATATACTGCCTTTCATTGTCACAAGTGAGAAGTCTGTTGTTAGTCTAATTGATTATATATATATATATATATATATATATATATATATATATATATATATATTTGTATTTGTATTTTTGGTGATCAGTCTTTCCTTCTGGATCTTTAAAAAGGTATTTTCATTGTCTTTGCTCTTCTGTAGTTTTGCTACAAGATTTATAGGTATGCAGTGCATTTTATTTATACTATTTCATATAGTGTGCTTCCTTTATGTACAGATTTTATGTCTTTCACAAATTTTGGAAAATTCTCAGATATTATCTTTTTGAATATTGCTTCTTTCCCATTCACTATTTTGTAACTTCAATTGCATGTGTGTTGTACCTTATACTTCCATCTTTCATGTTTCCTGACCTCACTTTCATTCCTATTTCCCACCACCTATCTCTCTATGCTGAGTTGTGAATAATTTTTCAGTTTTCTTTCATTTCACTAATTTAATCTTCATTGATGTCTAATATGATGTTAAACCCTTCCTTTGACTTTTTAATTTCAATGATTGTATTTTTCATTTCAGTTTTAAAAATTGCCTTGTCATTTTTTGACACTGTCTTGCATGTGGTATATTTTCCCAATTTTACCTCTTCTTTAAAAATTTCATAATTAGTTATATTTTCTGTCTGATAACCCAATATTCAAATTTGTTGGGGGGCATGAATTTGTTGGTTTTTATTTCTGCTGATTCTAGCTTACAGCAGCTTACTTTTTTTTTGCATTTGATAATTTTTTATTTGAGCTCTTATTTACTTGAACATAAATAAACTGTGGGATCTGGGTTGAGGACATTTTTTTTTTTCAGAAAGGTTTTCAACTGCTTCTGCTTGGAATTGGGAGCACTATCAAAGTAGATTGACTTTAATATTCAGCTTGGTATTTCCTTTCATGTGGATAGTATGAATTCAACTCCTGACCCCCAGTAAGAAATGATCAAGGCTACACATTTAAGGGAAGAATACACACACACACACACACACACTCACGTAAATCTATCTATCTCCATTTGGAGCTACCACAAAGATAGTTTTCCTTTGTTAGAAGACTGCTTTTTTTCTTTTTTCTGTCCTTTCACTGAGGACTTAGTTTATGTGAAGACCTAGTGAGTTTAGCTCCTTGACCTTGCATGAGGCCAAGGCCTGTGCTCTCATTTTCCACTCACATCGAAACCACATTAATCTCTTAACCTATAGGTTTTTGACATTTGTCCCCAGGGCATCACTTACTACTCTTGTTTCACCTTTGTGTGTGTGTGTATGAATATATATATGAGTGTGGTCCTTGTGGACTTCCCTTACTTTCTTGAAAACACAGAAATGCATTTAAAAGTATATTTTCTATAATTTTTCCAGTACTTAAGTGTTTGAGTCAGAAGATATTTTCAGAATGCTTAACCTGCCATGTAGTCAGAAATAAAAGTGCCATTGTAGACTTGTTGAAGGGAGTTAAAATGGGAAAAAAAAGTCCTGAAGCAGGAGTCAAAAGAAGTCTTAGTTTAGTTACTCTGAATTCAGATCCTGAGACAGAGATCTTAGGGAGCCCCTGAGGGAATGGGGAAAATGTGACGGCAATGGGAGAAAAGCCAGAAAAGATACATTACTCAGTGGGTTACTTACTGCTGCAGGCAATTGGCTCTCAGTCCTGTGGAGACCCTCTGTGGATTCATGTAGAGCATAGCTCAGAATCGTCTTTCTAAGGGATGGGGAAGTGTAATATTTATACACCAATTCACATCCCCTATTGGTGAGAGTTGCTCTTGAGGGTGTTAACTTTTCAGTATTTCTGGCCTGTCCTGCACATGAGCTGAGTGAGCTCCCAGGACACCAGAGAAAGCCCTCAGGCAGGAAGCCCAGTGCTCCTGGGAGCTGTCCCCTGAGGCTGCAGGTACACTCAGCAGTGGGCTAAGGAATATAAGGCAAGGTATCAGCAGCGTCTGCTAGCAGACTAGAGCACAAGTCTCATTGCTGGACCTAATTACACTTCTGCATAACACTACAGAATTGATAAGAACATGTTTAAGGAAGATTCATATGAGAATAAAGAAACGGGTTGGCAAATTACAGCCCCTGGGCCAAATTTAGTCTGCCACCTGTTTTTGAAAGTAAAGTTTTATTAGAACACAGTCATACCCATTCATTTTATTTCTCTGTGTGTGTGTGTGTGTGTGTGTGTGTTTTCTCTCTCTCTCTTTTTAAATTGTAACATAGTTGATTGTACATATCTGAGGACTACAGAGTCGAATATCAATACCTGTGCGAACTGTGATGCCCACATCGGGATAGGTAGTGTATTCAACACTAGGCAGTGTGCATTTCTCTATGGTCGTCTTTATACTACACAGCTGAGCTGAGTACTTGCAACAGAGACTGTATGGCCCACAAAGCCTGAGCTATTTACTATCTTGTGCTTTCCAGAAAAAGTCTGCTGACCCTAATTTAGAAGAATTTGCTAGGGAGGACTCCATCATTGGGGAAACAAATTTGGGAACTGTTGTAGATTTTCAAACCTGGGATGCGAAGGGCCATGTCAAAGTCGTACCTAGTACCTAGTCTACACCTACACCTAGGACTTTTGAATTTGGAGAATTACGATGAAGGAGTTTTAAAAACAAATTGGGTCTTGAGTCTGGGAGATGTTGAGAATGGTGGTGTCATTTTTAGACAAAGGAAGTTAGGACATCTTCGTTGGGGCAAGGTGGTGGTAAGGGGCAGGAATGGTGATGCATTTAGTTCAGGAAGAGTCTTGAGGCAATTGAAATGTCTAGTTTCTGATAAAAACGCAGCAGTGGGGTGAAAGTAGGAACTGCAAGGCAGTGTCAGGACTGCCCACAGACCTGAGCATGTGGACAGCTTGCTGGAGCGTTGGGAGGTGGCACAGCTCAGCCGTCCCAGGGCTCCCACCATCCAGGCCTGCAGCCGTCCACCATGTGCTTTGGGGGGACTGATGCAGGGACTCTCCAGCGAAGAAACTGTCTGGTTTAAGCTATATCACAGTGTAACAGATAACCCTAACTGTGACTGTGAAGTAAACTTGTTTTTTCCCCAAGCTTCTGTGTCTTGAGAACTTGCCTATCTACGAGAACAGAGAAGCAGCCATTATGACACAGGGAGGCCCCAGGTGCTGGTGTGTGAGTCCTGACCGTCCTGACATGGCCTGCTCCTTTCGCTTGCTGGGAGATGTGTAGTCATGTGTCACCACCAGGCAGGACACCCAGCAAAAGGGCCCAAAGGATGTGGAAAATTTGGCCAGTTCTCAGACTCATGGCCTATGTCGGTCGGTCACCATAGCACAAGTGGATTGTTTGCTCCAGGGCTTCAACTGGGGGAGCTTATTAGTATGACGGGTAGGGCCACAGATGGCAGGATACGGAGGGGACTGTAGACTAAGGCCAAAAGTTCAAAATAGTTTTAAAGAGTAATTAAACAAACCGTCCTGACATGGCCTGCTCCTTTCGCTTGCTGGGAGATGTGTAGTCATGTGTCACCACCAGGCAGGACACCCAGCAAAAGGGCCCAAAGGATGTAGAAAATTTGGCCAGTTCTCAGACTCATGGCCTATGTCGGTCGGTCACCATAGCACCAGTGGATTGTTTGCTCCAGGGCTTCAGCTGGGGGAGCTTATTAGTATGACGGGTAGGGCCACAGATGGCAGGGTACGGAGGGGACTGTAGACTAAGGCCAAAAGTTCAAAATAGTTTTAAAGAGTAATTAAACAAAACAGTGGGGTTTTTGTTGTTTGTTTATTGAATAGACAGATATTTTATTTTTTGTGTGGTTTCTAAATATCATTTTCTTTATTATTATTATTTATTTTGTTTTATCTTTTTATCAATTCTTCCCTCTCCCCTGTTCCCACCCCAGCAACCTCAGATCTGTTCTCTTCTCTTAAAAAGTTCAACGTATTATTGTGATTGTTGTATCTTCTTTTAAAATATTTGTTTGTTATTTTTTATTAGTTCCCACACAGAAGTGAGGACAAGCAGTATTTCTCTTTCTGTGTTGAATAGGCAGGTATTTTATGAAGAAGAGACAGTGGACTGAGGAAGAAGGCCTGGGTTCGAGTCCTAGCTTTGTAACTTAGAAACTGTGTGATCTTAAGAAAATGACTTTGGGGCTGACCCTGTGGCGCACTTGGGAGAGTGCGGCGCTGGGAGTGCAGCGGCGCTGGGAGCGCCGAGGCCGCGGGTTCAGATCCTATATAGGGATGGCCAGTGCGCTCACTGGCTGAGCGCGGTGCG
>NW_007730232.1:193859-194633 GCF_000696425.1 Galeopterus variegatus
CGACCATAATTAATAAGTCCTAGAGTTAACAATTGCAGGGCACCTGTCTGTGCAAGGCTGGTCAAGTGCTTCTGCTGATTATCTCACGGCGCCCGTTTCATGCAGGTGTTACTACAGATGAGGAAACTTAAGCTTGGAGATGTTTAGTAACTTTCTTTTTAAAGACAGAAAACAATGAGTCTAAAGTACATCCGGCCCAAGGAGCCTCCTGGCTGCACAGACAGAGCTCCACGTCGGTCCCCAGGATCTAGGACCTCAGCCTCAGAAATTTGATTGCTAGGATACGCAGAGGGGAACTGGACTTGCTGATCGATTTACTCGAACCTAACTCATAGGAGACTGATACATACAATGTAGAAGGTCAGTTCATCACTTTGGAATGAGAGACATATCTGCTAAGCAGATTGATCTTCATGTTAACAGAGCAGTGGAGCCCTTTCTAGTAGGAAAGCAAGTTATAATTAGTAGTTTGCTTGGTAGGGATGAAATCAGAGCTCACAAACTATGAATATAATAGTAACAATTGTAACAATGATGATAATAGTAACACACCCATGGTCACTGCTGTGTGTCAGACACAATGCTAAGTGCTTTGTGTGAATGATTGCATTTAATTTCTACAGTAACCGCAGGTAGGTACTGTTTATTTCCCATTCCTCAGACAGGTGAGGAGCTGGGGTGTAGCAAAGTTAAGAAACTCACCCAAGGCAATGAATGTACGCAGTAGAGCTGGAACTTGGCCCCCGGCATTCTGCTCCACAGAGGAACGATCTT
>NW_007730232.1:195210-210441 GCF_000696425.1 Galeopterus variegatus
AATGTACGCAGTAGAGCTGGAACTTGGCCCCCGGCATTCTGCTCCACAGAGGAACGATCTTTTTCCCAGGGAGCACCACGTGGGAAGATTTCTATTCCAAATCCAGTAGGAAAGTCAGGGTGCAGCATACAGCTTGTAGCAGAATGTGGTTTGTGCTAAGGCCCATGTGGGTGGCGGAGCAGGGAGAGAGCAGGGGAAGTTCATGTGATCAGGAAAGTGCATTCGAGGGGTGGGGAGAGGGCACACAAGGCTTGAGACAGACCTGGAGGCTGAGTAGGATTCGGAGAGGTGAGACTTGCTGGAAGCGGAGCAAGTGCAGTGAGCCAGAATGTGGACAGTGGAACGTGCGGAGCACGTCTAGCATGGAGGACCGGTGCTGGGAAGCCGTGGGAGGGATACTGAATGTCTGCCAAAGGGGAGGCCACTGTGAACCTCAAAGGCTGCGCTGGGTTTCGCCCAGAACTTTGGTCAACATAGCTGGCTGGCTCCATGCTCGTATGCAATTCTGAACTGAGTGCAGGCTCCATGCCAGGCATTGCAGGAGAGGGTGGGGACAGAAAGGTTGCTGAAATCCAGTCCCTGCCTTCAGGGTGCTCACGGTTGGGTGGAGGAGCAGGCAGGGCCAGACAGTAGAGTCCTGCAGTGTGTGGAGATGACTGTCCCAGAGCTGGGCATGAGCAGCTGGGAGAGCCCGGGTGCTCACGGTTGGGTGGAGGAGCAGGCAGGGCCAGACAGAAGAGTCCTGCAGTGTGTGGAGATGACTGTCCCAGAGCTGGGCATGAGCAGCTGGGAGAGCCCCGATGCTAGACACCCAGCTCCACCCCACGGTGGCCTTAGAACTGGGTCTGGAAGAATAAGGAGCTGCAGCTTGTGATGGAATGTGGCTGGCGGCTGGCGGGTGTGAGCAGACCTAGCGACAGCAGGGTCAGCTGTGTGGAGTGCAGGTGCCCAGGAAGCGGGGGACAGTGTAGCAGGGAGTGGGGTGCCTGGGCATAGAGAGGAGTGAAGTGCGGGTGGAGGAGTGGGGTTCTTAACCGCTCACCCCAAACGTTTACCTGGCTCCTGTGGGTGCAGAGCACAGGGCTGGGTGGGGAGGGGCACACAGATCCATGACTCACAGTGCTTCGCCTCGGGCGCTCAGTCTGGGAGGGACTAAGACCAGACTGCAGGCTCTCCGGGCCAGTGGGATCACATCTTGCTCATTTTAAAGACATATTAAGTGCTCACCTGTTGTTTGTTGAATGAGTCAGTGAACATAAATAATTTTCCTATGCTGCAGAAATGAATAAACGGGAAACAAAGGTGAGCACAGCGGGAGCAGTGGTCAGCTCTGACTGGAGGAAGGAGAGAGTTCAGAGCTGGGGGCCACGGGGTGAAGGTCATGTTCACCTTGGGGTGGGCCAGGCAAGGGGCCGTTCGTGTTCGTGGTGCTGCTGGCCGCTGCCTTCACTCTTCCCACCCTGTCCCCTCCCCTTACTGCCTGAGTGGCCTGGGACTGAAAATCAGCCCGGGCAGCAGCAGAAGAGCTTTGCAGACGAGATTAAAAGCAAATCAAAGAAGAAAAATTGTGGCTCGGTTTATGTCTTCCTAATTAAAACCCCGCCAGTCTCCCTTCCTTTTCTTTCCAGCTAATGTTACACTAACGAGCTGAGTTTAGTGGCATTTATGTAGATAAAAGTCCCAATGATTGATCTCAATGGCTTGTTAAAATTAGTTTCAGTCCACCATATTGATTTAATTCCATTGCTTGAAAGTGCTAATTAATAATGATAATAAAAGTGTCTTGGCCCATTATTATCAGTGGGCGGGGGGTGTGTGTGAAGTGATGGGGGGAGAATCGCTGTTTTTAGTGTCACTTACTCTGTCTAAGGGTGGCCTTTGAAAGCTAGCTGAGGGGACAGGAGGCTGGGGGTGGGGACAGAAGGGGCTGGTCCCGTCCCTTTCTTCCGATCCTGGGGATGGGCGGATGGAGGCTGCACAGGTGAGCTGCGCCCGCCCCGCCCTCTGTGCCCTCTTGACTCCCTCCAGAGTTAGGGAGGGTGCTGCTGCCTGGGCGGCCTTGAAGAAGGTAAAGGGTTTAACCTTTAGACCCTGTTCTAGGGGTGGGAGGTGTCAGGGCTCCACTGCTCGAGTTACAGAGAAGCAGCCCAGCTGCAGACCTCAGCCAGCCACGCAGACCAATGCGGCAGGAGGCCAGGAGGGGATGGGGGCTTGGGGCAGAAGGACAGTTGATGCAGAGTCCAGTGGATGGGGAGGGGAGAAGCATTTCAGAGAGCAAAGGGGGAGGGCCAGGGAAATTGAACTCATAAGGGAGAACTAGAGATTTCTCCAAAAGTAATTCGGTAATTCAGCTTTAAAGGTGTCTCGTCCCCTAAGATGAAGCCCTGTGCTCCTGGAAAGGATGCTCCCAGCCGCTGTGCTCTGGGGACTATGGTGTGGGGTTGAGGGACCATTGGTGCCAGGAACAAAAACAGCACCTGGAGGAGTGAGGTGCTGTGCCGAGACGGCAGCAAAGGCCCTGTCAGGAGGCACCTTCCTGGGGGAGTTGGTGGGAGGAAAGGGGGCAGGGAAATGGCTCCCACGATTTGGTTAGTCTCCCCCAGCCCAATCCTCTAGGACTCTCCTACTGAGCACTTACTGCAGTGTGCGTTCTCTTTCACACGCACATGTGCGCACACACGGCACAAGGTGCATCATATAGAGGTCCCATTTCATGAACTGTGTGTGATTCGCATTCTGCAGCAGGAAGAGGCCCGTAATCAAGCTTTCAGGTCGCAGGGGATGTGGTGGAGAAAGTGGGGCCAGAGAGAAACACACAGGTTTAGGAAGGGCAGCCTCTCAAGGGAGGAGTTAGGGACCCACAGAAATACATGCAAACACCACAGGAGAGCTGAGCAGCTGAGGCACCGAGCGGTGACCTTGACCCTGAGGCTGGTTCTGGATCCTCCAGCAGTCTCGCACGTGCTCCTATTCGCTGCTCCTTCTCTGGGCTGCCCGCCAGGCCAGGCAGGAAAACGTGTGTAGAGGCAGAGTTCCACCAGGGGCCCGGCTGCCGGGCTGGGCAATCCTGAGCATCACAGTCTGGAATGAAATATCCAGGGGGACCCAGCTGATAAGTATATTCCTGGAGGTGTTCTTTATTGAAGGACATTCTGAAGTGCCCCCACCCCCCAAAAAAAGATTCTTTGAAAACTCACACCATGGAAGCAAACTATATGTGATTTACTCCACAGCCAACTCAAGCATAATGATATGCAATAATTATACTGTGTAGTTTGGATATTAATTACAATCCATTCTCATTAAGAAATTAACCAAACCATGTGTGGCTGGGGTGGGAAGGAGTGGGTAGTGTTTATTATGCTCGACTCTGTATTTTTCTTTCCTAGGTTCTGCTGCTTTTCCTCCTGTGCCTTGTGGGGTACTTGCTCCCCCAGTGGTAGGGCTGGGATGTCGAGGTCCTTACCGCTGACTGCAGAGAGCTGTCGGGTCTGCTTATGCACTTCCTCAGGGTTTACTTAGGTACAGACGCGTTAGCAGTGAGGCTCCTTAGGAAGGGTGCTGTCTCCAGTAGGCCAACGACATGCCAGCCGCCGGCTTTACTTGCTCCGTGGTCTCTGTCTGAATGATCCTGGCTTTCTGTTCTTGCTGCTCGCTCCCTCCCTGCCTGCTGCTCCTGCATTCCTCACAGTGCCCCACACTGACAGGGCAAAGGTGTCTGAGCTTGGCTTATTAGGGAAAGAGTAACTTCCAGACGAGTCCGGGCTTAGAATGGGTTGCCTTTGGTAAAAACTATGGGGATCCGTATGCATCCCTGTAACACTGCTAAGCACCCCTCCTGATTAGAATTAGGAATATTACTGTTCCCTATTTCTTACACATGTTTGGATGGGGTAACAATGCACTTAGCTGGAATGTGGGTCCTGGTAGTGATCTTACCAGTAATCCACTCATTTCCCTGTTTTTAGGTAAAAGACATCATTTATGTTTTTAGGGTCCAGAACTCCCAAGGGGACGTTAGAGAACACAGCACATTCTGTCCTTGCCGGGTACCTTCTGCTGTCCGTTTGCGTGTTGCTGTACCATCATCTCCTTTTCCTCTTACGTCTTTCACTTGGCCCCCTTCTGTAACCCCAGCTTCCTCTTCCAAGCCGTGGCTGACATGTGAGGACTGTGGGGTTGTCCACACTGGCTATGGGAAGGCAAACAAGCAGCAGGGGCGGCGGGGCCTTACCCAGGATGACGTAGCGCGTGCTGTCGTGGGGGACTCCTGACCCTGGGAGCGGCAGGCTCCACTTGCTTCTCAAGACATGGCATGGGTGGCAGCTGGGGCTTCTCAAGGGCACTGAGTGACTCCAAGTTGTAATTTTGGAGTTGGCAGTTGTGGGTTATCTAGTCCAATGGATGGAGCACACAGCAAGACATTCCCAGCAGGAGTTCAGTTTGGGAGTGTGAGAGTCTCAAGTCTGGAAGTTCAGCAGCTCTGGCCACACTCAGCTAGGACACAGTGAACAGCTCCTGCTCCTGGGGATGGAGGGCTGGCCGGGTGCAGGGCCGACTCACAGGGTCAAGGGACTGTTCAATCCTCAGTGGGTGTGTACGTTTCATGAAGGGGGGGCGGTGATTTGCCAAAGGGAGTTTCTGGAACAGCTAGAGAGAGGGAATAATTTAAAAAATCTCATCCAGTTTGGTTCACTGACGTGGACATTGGATTTGTCATCAGATCCATGGGGTGGGAAGCTGGAGGCAGAGAGGGTGTCGAGGAGCTTGGTAAATATCACAGTGGAGTGGAAGGAGGGGCCCAGGAGGAGGGCACGAGGCGAGATAGGCTGACACTTTGCAGTCAGAGCAGAGAGGATGGGGCTGGGGACAGGGCACAGTGGTGTCAGCCTGGTATCTGTGACTAGGGTACTTGGCAGTTGAATCCCATCGACATCTGTAGTGAATCAAGCTGAAACCCCAGTTTTGGAACAGTGTAGACAGTATTGCAGCTCTGGGGCTGTGTGATCACCCAAGGCATGGTGTCCTGGATCCTGGGTGTGGTCAAGGGTCGGGGAGAATACAGGCAGGGGTGGGAAGTCACGGACAGAGGGCAGGAGAGGAGACAGAAGCTCGGCGGACGAGTGACTGTGGCCAGGCCATTGAACAGGCGGCAGAGCCTGCAGCCAGCCCCAGCCGGCCCACACCAGGCTGTCGTGCACACCCCAACTCCAAGTCCAGTGACATTGTACTGATAGGTTGTAGCTTGAAATCAGCTACAGGGAGGGTGTTACACCACAGAAAGTGGCAAAAGCTACAAATCAGGGTCTTTCTGCCCTTGGATTGCTGGTTGTTATACATTTCCCAGCACACCTCCGGGAGCGGGACCTCGTTTCCTGGCCCTGGTGTTAGTGATGGGGGATATTGGTGTGTGCTTTACCCTGTGGGATGAGCTCAGAAACTGCACAAACTGGAGCCACTTATGAGTTTGTGTTTTAGGAGCTGGGGGAGAGAGATGCAGGGGCAAGAGAGCAGAGGGGCTGGCCCCAGATCTGACAGCTGCAAAGGCTGTCACTATCGCCAGAGGTGCTGCTAATGAAAGCTGCTGAAAGTAACCATCAGCAGCCCCGCTCTTAGCCTCCTGGCCATGTGCCTCGCTCTGGGTGTGGCGTGCTGGTAGTCACACCCTACGGGGTAGTGAAAATGGATACAGACCTGTTGACAAACAAATTGGCACCACAAACCACGAACTTAAAATGTTCATGCCCTTTGACCCAGTAATTCTCCTGGAAATCTGTCCTAAGAAATCAAATATAAACACATTTTAATTTTTAAAAAATCTACCATGTAAAAAGATGTTAGTTACAGATTTATATCAGCAAAAAGTTGAAATTAAATGTCTAACTATAGCAGAATGTTCAAATAATCTATGTCATATCTTTGTAGTAGCTTATTATGCAGTGATTCAAAAGGATGTGAAGGAAGTTTATGAAAAATATAGAATGCTTATGATAAGAAGAATACAAAATTATAGAATTTTCCCAAAATGTGTTATTTAAAACACTGCTTCCGCATCAAATGTACGTGGGAAGTACGTGGTAGCACTCTCAGTGCGCACTGGCACTGGGGGTTCCGGGACAGCCTGCGGGCCACCTGTCGCAGCTTGAGCCTATTCCACCCTGGAGCCCCACGTCCAACCGACATCTGTCACCGTCCTTGAGCATTAGCGCTCTGTGGAACAGAGTTGTGGGAAATGGGGACACACAGAATGGTTATAATTAGGTTAGTGTCCATCAGAATACAGAGAAAGGACTGGAAGAAAAAAATGACAAAATTCATGTAGAGACCATGGGTAGCAATGCCTGTGAAAGATTATTTTTTGAATCTTTTTCTCTTGCGCCTTTGCTAGAAAAATCATTAATATGAATGTAGCATTTTATTAGAGGGTTTTATAAAGGTTTCTGTCCGTGCGAGTTTATGTCTTCACGCAGTTTATAACGTGTGAGTTGCTGAACCTCTGCTTTCTGCCTGATGTCCATATAATCCAGTAGGATGTCTGACAGGTGAACAGTCTGATGGCCAGTGTTTATTAGAACATGATGACAGTTTCAGAGTGTGAACGTGGATGTGGGAACAACCTAATTTACCACAACCAAAAAGAAACTAGTAAGTAACTATCTAACAGTCAAAGGTGTAGCTGGTGCTATTAAGTATTTTACACATATTAACTTATTTAATTCTTACAGCAACTGCACGAGGTAGGTACTGTGGTTACCCCATTTTACAGATGGGTAAACTGAACCACAGAGAGGTGAGATGTCTTGTGCACAGTTTCACATCCTCTATGTCTTGTCCACAAGACTCTAAATCAACACCCAGTGCTGCTTCCTGCTTAGGGATCTAGTGGTTACATTGTATCAACAGGCAGAATTTCAGAGCGGCTGATTAACTTAGACACAAACCCCTCCTGCCTTGAGTGTGGCAGGACCCTTCCCTCTGGGTTGGTAAGCTGGAGCCACACAGGTCCTTCACTTCCTACAGCCACATCCCCACCTGTGCGGAGAATTCAGGGAAGGTCCAGACCAGAAGAAAAGGGGGTGTGAGTCCCCAGTTCTGGCTCTCGAGGGCCCAGGAGCTAGCCTGGTTTCTCCAGCTCTTTCTGTGGACTCTGGTGAAGCATCCTGTATCCTCCTTCCAATACATCTTCCTTTTATTTTTATTTTTCTCTGTACATCTTTTATTTTAAAATTTTTCTTTAAAAGGGTGTTATAAGAGGTGATTGTAGGTGTCTTTGTGATGATATTTTTGGATCAGATTACACTCTAGGTGGGCTGTGAAGCCCACATGGCAATATCAACTACGTTGAGAAACCAGTTTTATACGACTGAGATGCCCAGAGGTAGAGGCATGGCTGAAGGACCCCTCAAGGTCCTTCCATTCTCCGCATTCTGGGGTGTTTATCAGATGTCAGAAGCATGTGGCTGTAGCAAGTTGCCATCCAGAAATAGGTTACCTCCTGGGGGCGAGAGACAGGCAGGTAAGCCCAGGAAAGAGGACAGAAGAAAGTTCTTCTTCACAGGCTTCAAAGCCAGGGGTTCCAAGGAGACAGATCGGGGTTGGCACGTCCTTGCTGCAGTGCAGTCAAAGCCCATTCCTCACTTTTCTCTCCTCCGGGGTGAGGGCAAGACCAGCAGTGCCGTTCTCCGAGGGGAAGGCAGCCTCCACTGTCCCATGACCCAGTCCCACTCATCCCCTTCCTCCTGAGTAAGGCTGGGCTCTGCAGTTGTCTCATAGGCCCTGCTGTCTGACCCCACGTCACTCCCCCACCCACGCCTCCACTTTATCTGCCCCACTTCAAATAGGGTGCAGGGCTCAGCCAGGGCCGACGCCAGGATCTCGTGGGATGGCTGCTCATTCTCTCGTCGTGCCTGCTGGTCTCAGAAGACACAGAGCACACCGCAGGCACAACCCCACCACACAGCCACGCCTTAGACCCTTCCTGCTGGTTCACGCTTACCTTGCAGTTCACTCTGCATTTGCTGGTCTCTTCCTATCATATTTTATTCTTTCACATTTTTTCCACTTCTTATTTTTACAATTTATTTGATGGCATCATATCTAGTACTTTCCCCCACCCTGCCCCAGCCTTTTCATGGGTGTCTATATTTCTTTATGCCGGTTATGCTACTGAGCTTCATTTGGTCTCTTTTGGAACAAGTACCCAGTTTGTCAAGTTGGTCTCTTTGTAGTAATTTAGAATTTATTCCCTATTTGCAGCTCACAGGCCACCGGTGAGTCTGGCTTTCACAGAAGGGTTTTCCTGCAGCGGAACCCCTCTAGAACCTCTCTGCAAGCAGTGCATTGTCCAGGTCATTTGTGGCTAGGCTCACAAGGAAGATGGGGCCAAGCTCATGGCCAAGGGGCTTCAACTCTGTCCTTCAGCTCCTCATGGTCAGTGTGCTTGAAAAACGGTAGGAATTTCAACTCCCCACTCCACCAGCCTGAGGAAGAGGTGTGCTGAGAGTGAGGGCTTCCATGCAGTGGCGTGGCTTCTGCGCGTGGCAGCTCTCTGGGCTTTGATGCTTATTTGGGGGCCTGGCTGTGGGCGCTGTTTGTTATTGTCACTGTCATTTTTAAAATGATGTTGCTGAGGAAATGATCTGATGACCAATGGTTGTTGCTTGGCCACAGGAAAAAATCATGTTTTGATAATTCCTTAATCTCTCAGTGACTTTTCTTTGCCCGTTTTCGAAATATGTGTAACAGTATCCTGAACAATTCCACAGACACTAGGAGGATAAAACAGGACAAAATACCAAGACTAATGCTAGTAATGGTTAGCAGGAGCTGATGACCGCAGGTGCCGGTCCCTGTGCCAGGCGTCTGGTGTTGTGTTGAGGGCTCTGTAGTGGACCTAGAGTGATAACTTCTATTAAATAATGTGAGTTGCCAGAGACTCCACCCTCTGTTCTTCCTCTCCTATCTCTTGCCCAGTCCCGTGGGTCCTCCTTTAGGTGTTCCTATCATTCAGCTCTCTTGTTCCATCCACATTGGGCCCCGCTCACTGTCACCATGGTCCCCTGGCCTCCCTGCCTCGGTCTCTTCCTTCTCACCACCTGCGACGTGCCCCCAGACTGACCAGCTGAAGATGCCACTTTCATTTAGGTCCCCCCGTTTAAACATTATTCCACGTCTCCCCGTTACCTGGTCTGGCATTCAGGACTCTCCCCACGCAGCTGCGCAGGGCTGCTTTGCTGTGGCCAGTTTGATTCCCTTCCTGTCCACGGTCGTGCTCCGTGCGTCCCTGCCCCCAGGCCTGTGCTCGCCTTTCCCCACCCACCTCTGCTCCATGACGTCCCCTCTACAAATCCTGCCCGTCCTCCAAGTCCAGCCCACCTCCTGTGCCTACTGAAGGTCCTCCCCGAACACTTTTGCAGTCTCTTCCTCCTCTGGTGCACTTGCTATAAATCGTTCCGCTTATCTTTGGTATTGCTGCTTTGTGTTGTTATTTAATTTCTGCTCTTTCTTAAGCATCTGGGGTCTCTATTCCTCCCTCAACTAGATTGTAAATTCCTTGATGACAGGAATCATGGGACACGTGTGTGTGTGTTTCTGTGTACATAGACATACATACGTATACACACACATATGTATACACACACGAATACTTCAAAAAGTTCACAGAAAGATTCACATTGTCTTTTAACTCTATTTTTTCACGAATTTTTGGAAGTACCCCTGTGTGTGTGTGTGTGTGTGCGTGTGTACTATTCCTCACAGTACCTAGTCCATAGTAGGTATTCAATAATTCTTTGATTAATGAAGAAATGCCTTTCTCAGTTTCCTTCCCAGATTAAAAAAAAAAAAGAACATTTCCTATAAACTAGAGTTGGGGTGTAGGAGGAGACTGAGGGATACAGGGGAGAGAGAGGAAACTGGCCTCAGACAAAGTCTTGAATGGAACCCTTAATAAAACCCAGGGCTTTGGCATTCAGTCTAAGATTTTCTGGGTCTCTGTTTAAATAATTTCGAGTCCAGGATCCCCAGATAGTTGTGAAAAATAACCAATAGCAGAGTAGCTGGGGCAAGCTGCAGAGAAACTGTGTGGTACTCATTACTGTTAGGAACAGTAATAAAGGTTGTGATAACGATGATGATGATGTTGATGACGATGGTGACACCAATGACTAAGCAGCAGCCCTGGCTGAGCCTGTCTCCTGGGCAGCAAGTCCTCCAATGTGTCAGTAGGAATCTGTTTCCTTTCTCTGTTGGAGCACAGTCTCTGGCCGGCAGTGTGGCCCATGGCCCCAGCCTCCCTAAGCCACAGGGCTGGGAGGGACGGGTCAGGGAGGCTGGCCTACAGGCTTCTGGCTGGCAGAGGGGAGGAAAGTCACTTCCAGTCCCTTTGGTCTTGACTGAAAACAAAGTGAGGGTCCCTGAGTTCTCCTATAAACGGTAATGATAACACAATTATCATGCAAAACAAAAATTAAGTTTAATGGTGCAAAGCCAGGGTGTAGTGGGGAGGTAATTCATATTAATTATGTTTGGATTAAAAGCTTATTTCTTTTGTTAGCATCTGCAAGTAGAAATTTAGCTGCTAAAAAAAATCTGCATATAATTACGGCCTCTTCTGGAGGAGCTGTGTTGGACTTAATGGAGCATCCCGGCTCTCTTCAAGCTCCTGCAGAATGGTAATATTTCACATTTTATGAAACACAGAAGAAATAAATTACAGTTTTAATGATAAGAACTACTTGGGCTCATAATGAAATCTGATTGGCCAGTTAATCCACCGAGACCCTCAGAAGTGAACTATCCAAAAGGGGTAAAAATGATGAAAAATGAAATTAAATGGAGAAACCCTCGCCCGCGGCCTCTTTTGTGGAAGCTGGGAAGCGCCAGAGCAGGAGAGAAGCCCCCAGGGTGAGGAGGAGAATCACTCTTCCCAGCTTTGGAAAGAGCAGAGGGAGTGACGAATTTCCCAGCTGGCTTCCCCCGGTTTCCTGCAGAAATGAAGCCTGTGGGGAGGAAGAGGAGGCAGCGGGAGGAAGGACGGGAGGCAGGTGACCGCTGCTGGTGAGGAGGTCCCAGGACCTCCAGCTGGGACGCTGCCTTCAGCTGCAAAGACGAAGGTGGGTGAAGGCTGACTGCGCGGGGCTCAGTTACACCTTTTTTTCCACAAAGAAGGAAGTATTTGGCTAGAGAGGGATGTAAAGGTCTCCTCTGGTTCTAAGTCCAGGGGGCATGTAGTCCCTAAGTTCCTTTGGGGGACTTTACAAAGAACACTCTGCAGGGCCAGCGTGGCCTGGTCCTGCTCTCTGTCTTCAGCCTCCGCTGGCACTGGGGGAGGAGGCCGACCTCCGTTTATTGGAGCATCGCGAAGGCTTTCAAGTTCATTTTGAGAGGCAGCAGGGGCGCAGCAGAAAGGATTTGGGCTTTGGAATCGGACAGGCCTGGGTTCCAGTTCCTGCTCCAACACTTATTTGCCTAAGGATCTTAGGATGTCTCGCTTCTCATAGTCTTAGTTTACTCCTCTGCAGGCCGGGCTTGTCATGAGGCTTAAATGAGAATAAGATGTGCAAGAGTTAAATATGTCTAGGGCCTGGGACATGCTATGTGCTCCGAAAAGAACTCCGATCGTCCCTTCTTTCACTGCTAATATATGAGAAATGCTTCCTGTCCTAGGTCAGTCCTGCAGACTAGCACATGCCCATAGGCCCACGGGAAAATCAAAGAAACAACTTTCTAAGAATTTAAATGGTTGCCCCAACGACTCCAAATCCTCAGGTCACTGACAGTGCGTTCTCCAGCCCTTGGCATGAACTTCCAGGATGCCATACATTTAGGAAGTCCACAAAAGACTCCCATGTTCGTTGCAGCACTATTTACAATAGCCAAGAGTTGGAACCAGCCCAAATGTCCATCATCGGATGAGTGGATACGGAAAATGTGGTATATCTACACAATGGAATACTACTCTGCTATAAAAAGAATTAAATACTGCCATTTACAACAACATGGATGGACCTAGAGAAAATTATATTAAGAGAAACAAGTCAGGCAGAGAAAGAGAAATATCACATGTTCTCACTTACTTGTGGGAGCTTAAAATAAATAAACACATGAACAAATAAAGGGTGGGGGAAGAAGACACACCAATCACAACAATTCCTTGAACTTTTTAAGATAAGTGAACAGATATGTAGTTGGGAGGGAGGGGAGAGAAGGAGGGGGAAGAGGAACGGGTAAAAGGACATGAAAATAAACTACAACGTATATTGAGAAGTTAAAATAAAATAAAATAAAATAAATTAGAAATAAATCAAATAAGAATAATCACAATAAAAAAAAAAAGACTCACTTCCGATGCCGGGGGCTGGAACTCTGTGGGAGCTGGAGCGACGCGGGCTTTTTCCACACCCAGCTCTCTGGTTCTGTCGTCCCCAAGCTCGCCACTGATGTCCACTGACTCTGCCTCCCCTTGGGTCAAGATGTGTGGGCGTGGCATGGGGGTCACAGTGCAGAGGGGAGAGCAGTCACAGGGCTATTTCCCCTGGGTTGTCGCCATCTGACACATGGTGCCAAGACCATACATGGTGCCAAGGTAGCTGATGAAAATTCGGAGGACCAGCAGAGGTGGTGTGACCAGGTACCCTAGGTGGCAGGTGGGAGGGTGGAATGGAAAATTCACTGAGAGAAATGGAAAAGTAAATTCCTCGAGCACCATATTATTAGATGAGGCAGGTCGAAGCTCAGAATGCGGCTGTTGCGCCGTGACATAGTGCTGTGCTCCAGTTTTGAGCCCCTGATGCTAGAGAACACGGTGGTAACTTTCATGCGCAAGGCTGCATTTGCTTCTCACCAGCAACTCTAAAGCAGGTGTCACTTCCACCTTTCCTGAGGAGGAAAGGAAGCTCGAGAAGTTAAGTTAACTGCTCTGATCGGGTAACAAGAGGTCTCTTGGCTCCAACTTGGAATTCTCCTCACTTTTCCACACTGGCTTCAGGGTCGGGGAAGCCGTTTTCTATTATTTTTCAATGTAAATAATTTACCATCCAACAAATATCTATCTACCAAAGGCCTTTGATGCCCTCTATAAATGCACGTAGGTCTCATCTCTTATGACTTTCTGCCTCGTTTATTAGACTACAGCTACAGCGAGCACGGTGGCTCTCGAATGCGCTCTGCTTTGGCCTGATGGCTTCTGCACTGTGGTCCCTTTTGCCTGGCATGCCTCCCCCCAGGTCCTCACACAGCTGTGCCTGCTGCCACTGTGCCTCTGCTCTGCTGTAGCTCCTGCACGGCACTTGTCACACTGGAGAGTCCCTTCTCTGCGTAGGGACATGAACTCCACCTAGGCAAGCACCTGTGTGTCTGGCTACCTGCCATGCCCACAGTGTTGACGTGAGCATCTGGTGCGCTGGGACTCTCCTGGTCCCTGCACAGTGGAAGATTGCATGGGCGTGTGAGAGGAAGTGTCTGACGTGACCTTGGCTGGCCTCTCGACGGGCGTGACCTCGGTGGCCTCTCTATGGACGTGACCTCGGTGGCCTCTCTATGGACGTGACCTTGGCTGGCCTCTCTATGGACGTGACCTTGGCGGCCTCTCGACGGATGCGACCTTGGCTGGCCTCTCGAGTGCACCCCTGGAGCTCCTTCTCTAGCTGCAGCTGCACAGGGTGCCCACACCCCTGTGCACGGGGCCTCGCGTCTCTGCACCTGCTGCCTGCCTAATGGCAGGGGCCTGGGGCGACAGCTCGGTGGCACTGAGAAGCCGTTGTCTGCCACCTGTGACAAATGCAGTGCTTTTTCGTTGTGGTTCAGGCGTTGGGAGGCCACAGGGGGCTTCTCCGGCTGACAGCAGGGCGCGCGCCGCACCCACCTCCTTCTCTCCCTGTCCCCTACCACTGCCCCACGCAGCCCATCTTGCTGTGGTTTCACGCAGCCCAGCTGAGGACAGTGGACAGGGTCAAGTTTTCTCCTTGCTAGAAGAAAGTGACCTTCATCTCCAGACTTCCCACTGGGAGTTACACAAGGGGGTCATGTGGTCATATTTCTGCACCTGGAGACTTTCTGGGGCTGGGTTTGAACCCCAGCACTGCCTTCTACTAGGCACGTGACCTTGGGCAGATCAATTGACCTCTCGGTACCAGTTTCCCCATCTGTAAAAATAGCCAAAGAAAAGAACCTACCTCAGAGGTTGTAGAAATTAAATTAATTAACATTTATAAGGTGCTGAGAATAGTGACTGGCACATGGTAAGCACTGGGTTGTAAGTACTAGCTAACTATTTATTACATAAATACAAACGATTGCCATTAGGCCTCCATGCAGATGGTATTGTGCAGTTTGTACAGCACTCTCCTATGTACTGTCATTCGATCATTTCTCTGTAGTGGTGGGGAGGTTTCCTTTCTCTTTCTCTTTCTCTTCTTCTCCTTCTCCTTTTTGTCAGATGAAGAAACTGATGGGAGGTGGATTGGTTTATATTGAACATCTAGGATTGATAAGTTGTTTACATATTTGTTTAGTCCTCACAATAACTATATAAAATAAATATTATTATCCCCGTTGTATAGATTTGAAAACAGAGGCTCATACTTCAGAGTTCCATCCTAATAAAAGTAGGATGTGACAAGGGAGGAAATCTGCCTGGCTGTCATCCGTGGCTCTGACAGCTCTGTACCCTGGGGTGCAGGGTGGGTGCACCACCATCTTTATGTCCCTGGCAAGAGCTGCCAATTTAACTTATGTCACCAGTGGCTAATGCACCTAACACACATACAACCCCCCCCCAAGCAATTAAATTCTTTCCAAACTACTGAGCTCTTGGAGAATGGGATATGTGAACAGAAGAATGAAAACTCTCTCTCAGCACAATTATGATTTACATTTTTCAAAACAGTGGGGTTCCTGCTGGCACAGCATGAGCTTAATAAGGCTTAATAAAGAAGCTCATGCCCGGTCCATGAAGGGTAATTCCTTGGCCATGACATTGCAGGTGTTGGAAAACACAAAGTTAGGACAAGAGAGGTTAAAAAGAGATGCTCAGAATCAGCCTGGTGGTTAATGGAGGCTGCCACATGCAGCTTAGGCAGCCTGCTATTGTAGTTTTTCCTGTAACTGAAGAGTTTGAAGTGGATTTGGGGGGAATTGAGGGCAGGATTTGGGGGGAATTGAGGGCAGGATTTGGTTTCAATGTGATAAACTTTGCATAGAACTGGTCTTCTTGGTCAAAGGCAATGACAT
>NW_007730232.1:211366-214034 GCF_000696425.1 Galeopterus variegatus
GATTTGGGGGGAATTGAGGGCAGAATTTGGTTTCAATGTGATAAACTTTGCATAGAACTGGTCTTCTTGGTCAAAGGCAATGACATCTACATTTTTTTTAGAGTTGTGACACTCATGTATTAGTTTGCTAGGGCTGCTGTAATAAAATATACTACGCACAGGGCCTCTCACAGTTCTCGAGGCTGGAGTCCAGGGTCAGGGGGCTGGCAGGGCTGGTCTCCTCTGAGGCTTCACTCCTTGGCTTGGAGATGGAGGCCCTCCTGCTGCCTCTTCACATGGCTGTCCCTGTCTGCGTGCACGCCTGCTGTCTGTCCCTGCTTAGAAGGATATCGGTCATATTGGACCAAGTTGACCTCATCTTAATTACCTCTTTAAAGACCCTATGTCCAAATACAGTCGCATTCTGAGGTGCTGGGGTCAGGAACTCAACATATGAGGGGTGACACAATTCAGCCCATCACAACCTTTTTTTGTTAGATTCTGTTTACTCGACATCATGCCTAGTTCTCCTAAAAAACTTCATGGATAGAAATGACTTTTTAAGCGAAAGGAACTCAACCAATTTTATTAAAATTTTTTTTGTGGCTCTTATGACAAGCTTTGAAATAAGCGAAGATTTTCCTGGGAATACTACAAAATCCTGGCTGGGAGTCACTGCTTTCTGGACTGTTANTACCTTATCTCCATGACTATGGTGACTGTTCTTGGGGGTGGGCGTGTAACACAAGCTGGGCTGACCTAGGACCTTCTTGAGGATTTTAAAAACTGAAGGTAGGAGAGAAAAATTCTCTCTTTTCTTCTGGGAGAGGGGGTTGCGGGTAGTCAGAGCTGTTGGGATGTGGATCCAGGGATCCTAGAAGCCATGCACTCCACTATTTGCAGGAGAGAGTGAAGCCAACACACAGAAAAGCGGAGACAAGAGATGGAGAGTCCTGAAAGCACAATAGTCCCCGGGCCAGCCACTGCTGAGGCCAAGTGCTGCCTTTCCTGGGTGGTATGAACTGTCCCTTTGCTTCTGCTAGGTTGGCCGGGTTTCTGTCATTCATAACTGAAAAGCCTGACTAAAATACCAGCCTCCGAGCAGGTCCACGCGAGGGCAGCTGTGGTGTGATGTGATGAATGTGGGAAAAGTAATCAGGTGGTCGGGTTTGAGTTTGGCTCTGATATTTTATTAACTGCCTGATTTTGGAAAAGACACAGTTTCTCAGAATTTTAGCTTATTTAGTTGCAAAATGCATATAATGATAATATATGTTCTGACTACCACGTAGAGTTCTTCTGAAAATAAATTAAGGTAAAGTATGTGAGAGGAAAACATTACAGAATTTTAAGCATGAAGTGAGTAAATACGTCCTTGTCCTGAGGCTGCAGAGGGAAGCCGGCCTCTGGCTGTGTGCGAGCACTTCATGCCGTAGAAGAGGGACACTCAAGGAAAAATTACCACACATTTGAGGACAGCCGTCAAAATGAAAGAGAGACAATAAACAAAACAAACAAGTTCTTGCAAAAAAGGACGGTAGAGCATTGGCACAGGCCTCTAAAACAAAAAGTTATATTTGATATCCTCAAGGAGATGAAAGAGGACATTATATTCATGAAACAAGAACAGGAAATTATGAAACAAGGACAAGTTGTCCTACAAAAGACCAATTAGAGAGATTAGAAATGAACAATACGATTGCTGAAGAGCAGAACGGGTTCAGCCAAGTCTTTATTCACAGACCACCAGGTGCTCGGTGCAGGGATTCAACGATGGGCAGAACCAGACGTGGTCTCTGGACTCCCACACCTACTCAGGACGGAGAAAGGCCTTTATAAAGTAACCACTCCGGCAAGTTTAGAAGTGAAGCTGATGCTATGAGAGCCTGTGATGGGTGGGGCGGGGTGGGTGTCACCTAACTGGGGCTCAGGCACAGCTCCCCAAGGAAGAGAAAACTGAGTTGGGATCTCCGGGACAAGTAGGAGTAGACAGGTAAAGAGGGAGCGGGAGTTCCGGGTAGCAGGAGCTGTACAGTAGATGTGCAGGTACGGGAGGGCAAGGGCAGACTGCGGTAGGTGCGTGGGGAGGGCAAACAGGCCTTAGAGAGGCCGAGGTCCGGAGGGTGCAGAGCAGGGACAGATCATGCCACCAAGGAGCTGTTCTGAGGTTGGACTTGGAGTGCGCTTCAGTCAGGAAGGTAGGAAAAGTCTCTTCTTACAAAAGGGCTTTAAAACCCTCCTCCCATCACCCAGTACTCGAATACTTTTGCTCAGAGAGAAAATGCAGACTTCAGATTTGAGAAGTTTTTTTTTTTTTTTAATCACATGGCTCATAATCAGCATTTTGCTGAGCACAGGAGGAAATGAAACTGCCTATAGATACCAAGTGACAACAAAGCCGAGGGATGAGGCCACTGGGGGTGGCAGGTGGAAATGATGCCCACTGAGGCCAGGATGGCCACGTGGCTGTGGGCACGCTGAGGTTCCCTAGAGCCTAAGCAGCAGGGAGAGCAAAGCGAGGCAGCCTCAGGAAGCAGCAGCATTAGCCTGAGGAAGGAGGGGCGGTGGAGGGCAGGGAGCGGGCACGCAGCTCACCGTGCCTTCTCGTTCTCTAGTCCAGTTCCTGCGAGGCCCTGCCAAGCTCCTGATCTGCTTTGTGCGTTTCCATGAGCTTCCTTTTGAGGTTCTG
>NW_007730232.1:215086-215919 GCF_000696425.1 Galeopterus variegatus
GTTCTCCCATCTTTATGGTCAGTTGCATACCAGTGTGTTTGGTACTCTGTGTAGTGTTTGGATTTTACTACAAAGGATGAGTTTAGTCATTATTAACATCTTCTTCATGAAGACACTGAAGTAATTTATTGAAGTATTGCCATAGATGAGCATTTCCCAAATGGTATTTTTTGAAAGACTATTGTCCCTAGATATATAACTGTACCTGGTGTGATAAAAAATTACTTGGTTAAAAAAAANTCAAGGAGTTTGTTGAAATTTAACCCAGAATTTCCCAAATTTATTTCACTATGAAAACTTTCTTTAATGAGCACCTATGAAAGTCCTCTGGACACAGGTGGTGTGAGGAGGAGAGTTTAGGAAACTCTGTTACTATTCTAAACATGTGCATGTTGGGTACAGTATAGTAAAGCTGGTGTGACCACAGGAGGAAATGAGAACAAAGCGTGGACAGAAGTTTATTATACTTGCAGATCCCAGAGTGGGGGTCACCACATGCCACACAGGACCACAGTGTGGGGAAAGGAGTAAGGGGAAGCCTGAGCCAGAGCCTTTATTGGGGTTTTCATGGGAAAGGCAAGGCAGGGCAGGGTGGACAAGGTAGGACTGGCTAGTTTGAATAGTCCTGGTGGGCTCTGAGCTGCAGAAGTGGTCTCAAGTTGCCTCGTACCTGGCCTTGGGATAATTCAGGACAGGGGAAATATTGGCTTGCTGTGTGAGAGTCAGAGAAGGAGGTGATTTGGGCTGTAGACTTGGGACTGGTTGGTTTGTACATGAGGGACATGCTCCTGGCCAAGCCCTTTGCTATCTCTAAAAAGAGTTAGCCTTGGAGG
>NW_007730233.1:0-1597 GCF_000696425.1 Galeopterus variegatus
CTGGAAAAATATAAACCATAAACACACAAAAAATATGGAAAATATTGGGGGAAAAGTTAAGTAACAATGGATAAATATCTTTTCCATATTTTCATAAAATTTCAGAATAACAAAGATAAAAAAATTCTAAATATTACAGAAAAAAAGAAAATAAAATAAATAAGTTACCTGCAAAGAATATGAATCAGATTGGCAGCCAACTTCTCACTAGCAACATACATACTAGAAGAAAATGTAGTCAGGCCTTTAGTAAGATTGTAAAGAAAAATGTTTTAAATCTCAAATACTATACTGAACCAAAGTAATAATCAAACATAAAGATAAAATAAAACCATTCTAAGATATGTAGGAATGTAATTTTTCTATAAAATGTATTAAAATATAAACTTCAGCAAAATAAAATGCAATTCCCCACCATCCCAAAAAAGATGAAGATGGAAAATCTAAGATAAAATAAAACAAACCCCAAAATTCAAATTAAAGAAATCCCAGGATGACCAGGATGGTGGTTCTGTAGTAGGACTAATAATAATAAGTTTAAATTAGAACAAGAAATCAGAGCATGCCAGTAGAATATATTAAGGAAGAAAGCATTTTTTTCTTTTGCAACAAATTGCATGCTAGGGAAGATAAATGATCTTTGTTGAGAAGTGAATGGATACTCCATCCAAGGACTTGCTCAGTGAGCCCATGTACTAAGCAGCTCCAAAGACATCAGTAAAAGTTATACATGTGCTCATCAACATGGGCTTCTCTTACTAGATGAGCTTCCATTGCCAAGGCTGATCAGAGGTTATCAACACTGCTAGCAGCAGATACCAAAGACTAGTCTCTGTTAAGGCACCATTCCACAGGGGTTTGAAGAGACCACCTACAAATCTGATTACTTTAAATTCCTTCTATGAAGAGGGAGCCACAATTTAATTTCACAGGAGTATGTATACATGGGGTCTTCAAACAGTTCATGGAAAGCGCATTTTATGGAAAAACTATGCATGGATTGCAAAAAATTTTGCACCAAAATAAACTTGTGCTGATTTGTTATAAAGGATAAGACTTAGGTTTGAAAAGGGCCTCTTTCAGAGCAGCATGAATTCTGCTGAAATGGAAGCAAGACAAACATAAAATTCATACTGTAGCTTGGGTGGAAGAATGGTGAAATTATTGAGGCATTATGAAAAGTTTATAGGAACAATGTCCCCAAAGAATTCAGCAGTTTACAAATGGATAATTCATTTTAAGAAGGGAAAAGACAATGTTGAAAATGAAGCCCACAATGGCAGACCATCCACATCAATTTGTGAGGAAAAGATTAATCTTGTTCATGCCCTAATTGAAGAAAACCGATGACTAACAACAAAAACAAAAGAAAACACCATCAACATCTCAATTGGTTCAGGTTACATAATTCTGACTGAAAAATTACAGTCGAGTAAACTTTCTGCTCGATGGGTGCCAAAACTGTTGTGCCCAGATCATCTGCAGACAAGAGCGGAGCTCTCAATGGAAATTTTAAACAAGTGAGATCAAGATTCGGAAGTGAAGCATTTCTGTCAAAAATTGTAAGAGCAGATGAAACACGGTTTTACCAGTGAAA
>NW_007730233.1:3133-4348 GCF_000696425.1 Galeopterus variegatus
GAGAGTGTTTTGAAAGAGTTAGCCAAAGCTTCAGCAGAAAAATGCACAGGAAAGCTACACCGCAGAGTCCTTCTCCTGCTTATTTCTCTCACTGAACAAGGGCAATTTTGGTAGAGTTTCTATAGGAAAACATTAGGCATCCATGTTACAGTCATGATTTGGCTCCTTCTGAATTATTTTTGTGTTTCCTAACTTTTAAAGTTTTTAAAAAAGCACCTGTTTTTCTTCCATTAATAATGCAAAAAAAAAAAAAAAGACTGCATTGGCATGGTTAAATTCCCAGGACCCTCAGTTTTTTAAGAATGGACTAAATGGCTGATATCACTTACAAAAGTATCTTGTACTTTATGAAGCTTATGTTGAGAAATATAGTTTATATTTTGTATTTTTATTTTTTAATTCCATTTTCCATAAACTTTTTGAAGTCCCCTCACACTCATGTATTCTCCAGGGGGACTTTTCTTCCTTTTTCATAATGTTTCTGGCAATACCATCATTCTTGGACTTGAGTGCTTTATTCATCATTTTGATATTATCTCTGACCAAAGAATATACTTTGTGGTGTTGTAAGTGCAGAAACAGACTTATGCTCATAGAATTGTCTGGTTTTATCATGTGTCCCACAACCCAGAAACAGATTGCTTAATAGAAAGATGGAATGGCCAGCCAATGGGTCAGTTTCAGAGCCAGCTGGGAGACGGCCCTCTGAGAGGTTGGGGCAGTGTCCTACAGTATGTGGCACATGTCCTAACCTAGCAGGCCATGTGTTGCTTTATTGCTTGTTGCCAGAATGCTCAGATCCAGGAAACAAAAAGTAGAGACAGGAGTTTCCCCTCTCACTATCACACCTTATAGACCACTTGAGAAATTCTACCTGAAATAAAGTCATAATCCTGTTAAATGGGAAGATGATACTGCTCTATGGCATTTGGAGCTCCTCATGCTACTAAAATAACAGGCAGTAAAGGTGGTCACTGGCTTGAATGAATGACCTTCATGACCATTCATGGGAAATTTGGTGGCTGTTACAAAATGGCAACAAGCAGACTGATGCCCGGAAGCCAGAGCATTACCTGAGGTGCCTCTTAGCATTCCCTTGTCCAATATTTCTAGATAATAAAGACAGCAGCAACTCAATTAAGCCAGGACCCTAAGGACCAAGGAGTCCAATCCTCTGGGAAGGAAGGTGTGATTCATCCTACCGAAAAAGAACTC
>NW_007730233.1:4944-6628 GCF_000696425.1 Galeopterus variegatus
TCTAGATAATAAAGACAGCAGCAACTCAATTAAGCCAGGACCCTAAGGACCAAGGAGTCCAATCCTCTGGGAAGGAAGGTGTGATTCATCCTACCGAAAAAGAACTCAGTCCTTCTAAGGTGCTGGCAGAGGAGAGGGAAAATGGAATGGGAGGTGGAAGAAGGTGGCTATGATTATTACTTTAGACTTCATAACTAACTCTGCAAGCAAGAACTGAGGCAGCCACGTTCTGTGCTATCTAATGCTTTCTTTTCCTCCCTGCCCTGCAATGCACAGTCATGGAAGCATCCCCTGGGATAGTTGCTAACATTTTAGGTTCCAGGTGGATCCTATTCAAATCTCTGTTCAATCTCTTGGCTTCTTAGTGCAACTCAGATATCTGCTTTCCCTGATCCTTAGACTCCTGCATCCCTGTAAACAACCTCTGTTTCCTCCATATGCCAATCTTTGCACAGAGTATGTTCATGAACTTAACATTAGCTGCTGTAATAAGCAAACTCCAATCTGCATAATGGCGCAACTACTATGGTAGAAGTTTATTTTATGCTCAAGTAAAGTGCTAAATGGTTGTTCCTGGTTGACAGGAGTTGCCTCTCCAAAGAGTAATTCAGAGACTAAAGTGTTGTTGTTTTTTCCATCTGCCATTTTAAAAATGTAACTTTCAAGATCCTTCCACTCATCTGTATCAAGTCTGTAAAAAGAAAACAGAAACAGATAAAGCACACCTGTGTCTAAATCTTCTTGGCCTAGAAGTGACACAGGTTATCTCTGACTGCAAACACTGGAGAGAACTTGTCACTTGGCCTAGATACTCTCTCTCTCTCCACCGCCCCACCCCACCTGTGTTCCTCTCTCCCTCCCCCACATCTTCCAGCTTCAATGTGTCTTTTCTATTTCTCCAGATCTTCCTCCCTCTATCTCAGATCCCATATGAAAATCTTTTTTTTTTTTTTTTTTGTCTTTTGTCTTTTGTCTTTTTTCCGTGTCCGGCAACGGATNGCGCCGCCGCGCTTCCCAAGCGGCGCACTATCCAGTGCGCCACCGGGCCGGCCCCCCATATGAAAATCTTTAAGTGACTCTCCACATGAAGCCATATCATTATTTTCGATGTTTTAGGAGAAAAGAACAGAAGTACATAATTATGACCAATTATGACAGACTATGACCATTTTCTAAAAAAAGGTAACCCAGGGTCACTGAACCCTTACCTTAAAGCTACATACCTGTCTATACTGAGGTAAAATGGGCCATATCCACCAAACTTTGTTCAGTAATCTTGTTTACTTACACTTTTGCTTCCTTAATTAATTACAAAGAAAGTTGTCCTTTAATATATCAAGTAAGGCAAAGATAATTGCTGATGGGTTTTTCCCACAAGACTCCTGGGAAGTATATACATCAGGTCCTGTCCAAGAGAGAGCAACACTAGTAACCATGCAACACGCTCTCCTGGGTAGTAGAACAGGAGCCCGTGGAGATCCAGCTCTAAGGCCACCAACAACTCCACTATTGTTATCACCCACCTGACCCCACCAGAGTCACAATGAAGCCTGGAGACCTAAAGTAGTGTCAGTGCGTTTTATTGAGAAAAAGGAGTGTCCCCTTTGACTGCTCTTGCTTTTTTGATATCCTGATATTTTCATCTAATTGCTTTTTAAAAAATAAACACAAGACCTCAAAATAC
>NW_007730233.1:7147-20862 GCF_000696425.1 Galeopterus variegatus
TGATATCCTGATATTTTCATCTAATTGCTTTTTAAAAAATAAACACAAGACCTCAAAATACTCACCCCTCTATTGTGTAAAGAAATTCAGCTCTGCCTAAGCAACTATAACCAAATTTACAAATGCAGGGTATACTCAGTATACCACTGGAGTTAAAGGGCAATTTGAGAACATCTTGCAGTAGTTAATCACATACATTTTGATATCCTGATATTTTCATCTAATTGCTTTTTAAAAAATAAACACAAGACCTCAAAATACCCCTCTATTGTGTAAAGAAATTCAGCTCTGCCTAAGCAACTATAACCAAATTTACAAATGCAGGGTGTACTCAGTATACCACTGGAGTTAAAGGGCAATTTGAGAACATCTTGCAGTAGTTAATCACATACATCGTAATCTTGCAATCTCCTTTGCCCAGAATATCTTACCAACACGTTTACTCTAAACCAAACCAAACCAAATCAAACAACACTCCCCAAGGAGAATTTAAACCAGCTGCTAAGAGAAAACAACAACAACAACGACAACAACAGAAAACAAACGTTCTCTATCACATAATATTAACTTCTGCTTGAATGTTTCACAAACCAGCTTATCTCTGCCAACCAGTTTCTTAGCAGCCTTTTTCTGAAAAATTATTCAATAACATTTAGCAGATGGGAAAAACCCTAGACCATAGAGAAAGGCACACATTATAATCATCCACAAACTTATCCAACTCTCAACAAAAAGTCTCAAAGGCCCTAATCAAGTATTTACAAAGACATGAAATTGTTTTCATTTGGAAAAATAGATTAAGTAACATTACTGAAGAAAACACTAATTACTAATATAGCAGATTACACAGAAATAGACCTTTGATACATAATAACTTCAATGTAATTAATGTAAACTACAGAAAGTCACATCTTCAGGAGCATTGAATCTACCATTCCACCACCACTGCAACTAAAAAAAGAAAAAAGTGTGACTTTAGAAGGAGAATTGCTTTATAAAAATGCTTACAAAATAAAATTTTGTCAATATTCTTCTGACCAGAATTTAAAGCATTCACCAAGGAGCTATTCTAGAATCTTTAATTTTAAAATCTAAAATGAGAAAAGAAAAATATAGGAGCCAATGTCACTGTTTTTTGTTTACCTCTTCAACTATTAGCAGTTGTATGAAAAGTTATTTCAAATGATAAGATAGACAAGAGCATAATACTTCCCACTCTGTTAGCTGAAGCAAGATAGGTAGCTTCTTATAGGAAACTTTGTTACCATCATTATAGTCTTCAGAATGACTTACCTAAAATCAGAAAGTGGTGCTATGCCCCTTTGTAATCAGTTGCCTCATTCAGTTCCTACCAAATTCAAATTAAAGAAAATGATGGCTGTTGGAGACACCATTAGGAATAATTATCTCTTCTACAATCTATAATTTGATCGTGGAAATAGCAACTTGTGAGCTGAGATTTTTTTTTATTGTGGTAAAATATATCACAATAACTTAATATTTATCATTTTAATAACAATTTAGTGGCATTAGATACATTCACAATGTTGTATAACCATCATCACTATCTATACCCAAAACTTTTCATCATTCTCAAAACAAATTCTGTACCCATTCAACAATAAAGTCCCCATCTCCACCTCCCCCACCCTGCCAAACCCTGATACCTCTATTCAATTTTCTATCTCTATAAATTTGCATATTCTCAGTACCTCATCATTATGGTCTGAATGTTTGGGTCTCCCCAAATTTCATATATTGAAATTCTAACCCCCTAGCTGATAGTATTAGGAGATGGGGCCTTTGGAAGTTATTAGACCAGGAAGGCTGAAACCTCATATATGTGATTAATGCCCTTATAAAGGAGGCCTGAGAGAGATCCCCTCCCCGCTCTTAGCTATGAGGACACAGCTAAATGACAACCATCTATGAACCAGGAAGCAGCTCTTACCAGACGCTGAAAGTGCTGGCCTTGATTTTGAATTTTCAAACCTCCAGAACTGTGAGAAATGAATTTCTGTTGTTTATAAGCTACCAAGTTTGTGATATTTTGTTACAGCAGCCTGAACAGACTGAGACCCTCATATAACTGAGGTCATACAATATTTGTCCTTCTGCCTCTGGCTTATTTCACTAAGCATAAGGTTTCCAAAGTTCACCCATGTTGTAGCATGTATCAAAAATGTATTCCTTTTTATGGTTGAAGAATATTTCAACATATGTACATGCCACTCCTTTTTTATCCTTTCATGTGTCGATAGACACTTGGATTGTTCCCACCTTTGGGCTATTGTGAATGATGCCGCTATGAACACTGGTGTACAAATATCTGTTCTAGTTCTTGCTTTCAATTCTTTTGGGTATATACCTAGAAGTGGAATTGCTGGATTATATGGCAATTCTATGTTTAATTTTTTGAGGAGCCGCCATACTGTTTTCCACAGTGGGCTTCACCATTTTACATTCCCTCCCTCAATGCACAAAGGCTCCAATTTCCTCATATCCTCCCAACACTTGTTACTTTCTCTTTTGTTTGTTTGTTTGTTTATGATAGTTATCCCAGTAGGTATGAAGTGGCATTATATTGTGGCTTTAATTTGCATTTCACTAATAACTAAGGATGCTAAACCTCTTTTCACAAACTCATTGGACATTTGTTCCATGTAACTGCTTTGGAGAAATGTTCATTCAAGTTCTTTAACCACCTTAGAATTAGGGTGTTTTGTTGTTGTTGTTGTTGTTGTTGGGTTTTAGGAGTTCTTTATATATTCTGGATATTCATTCCTTAGCAGATATACAATTTTTAAATATTTTTTGTAAATTGTGTTTTTGCTTTGTTGATAGTACCTTTTGATGCACAAAAGTTCTTAATTTTGATGAAGTCAAATTTATTTTTTCTTTTGTTGCCTGTGCTTTTGGTTTCATATGCATAAAATTATTGCTGTGTCCAATATCATAAGGATTTTCCACAATCCTTTCTTCTAGGAGTTTTATACTTTTAGCTTTTAGGATCCATTTTGAGTTAATTTTTGTATATGATGCAAGGCAATGGCCCAACTTTAGTCTTTTGCGTGTGGATATACAGTTTCTCAGTATCATTTGTTGAAAAGATTTTCCTTTCCCCATTGAATAGTCTTGGCACGCATGTCAAAAATCAATTCACCACATTTGTGAGGGTTTATTTCCGTAAATTAATCTGGCATTTAATGTCTCTTTGGGGAGAGATTCTGAGTTATTAACTTTGTTCTAGGGTCTCCAGCAGAATATACAAGGTGGTACTAAATTCATTCTCCTTCTTCATCTTACAACCAATGTGAGTCATAAATACACCACTTTTTTTTCCTTCTAGTATCCAACAGATAGCAGTGATTCAGAAAAGCACAATTCCCAAGGCCACATATTAATTCTTAAATAGTATAGTACAAAGTGAAAGGAGGAAGAACCTAATTATCTAGCAATTGGTGAAACCCACCTTGACCACAATAAGTTAGCAATTTATGCTATCATGAAAAGCATTATTAGAAAATCTTCTTCTACACTATTAAAAGATTTGTGAGGGTTGCGGGGAGAAAAGGGGGTACCGGTGTTGTCAGTGGGGATTTAATGAGAGTTACCATAGGAATTTCTGTAACTTACAGTAATTTCATTTAAGATTTTATATTGTTTGTCAAATATCTCTTCCCCATTAATCTACTTTGAACAGAATAAATGAATATATCCAGTTAAGAAACTCATTCTATTTACCAATATCGAAATAAACAATTTCATGTCTTCATTTAAAGTGATTAAAGTCTGTATGTCTATATTTTTGTTGCATTTGAATGTGAGTATACCGTGATTTTAAAGAAAATCATCTCCAGCTTTCATACTGCATCCTCTTAGGTTTGTAATAAATAAAATGTGGGCTAATTTCTAAGTTACAGATCTTTTCGTGATTGCTGCTTTAGCTACATAAAGATCCAGATGAAGCTTGAAATTATTGCTTGTAAGAGCCTAATCAATTTTGTAGACAAATCAGAATAAACTTCCTGTCTCTCTCTCTGGGTTGTGAAGTGCAGGAAAGAGACTGGGAGGAGAGGAGAAGTGGGAAACAGGGCAGGGATGGCCTGCTTCCAATTATGTCTGTGTGTGTGTGTGCATGTGCTTGTGTTTGCGTGTTTAAACTCCATGGTTTAAATATTTTTAAATTATATATTTAATTTTCAACGGCATTAATTTGTACTATAACTGACAGTTCCATTTTTATTTGAGACATTAAAAAGTCAAATGCCACAAAAATATTGTGTATCATTTATATAAATATTTCTAGAAATGCAATAGATAATAGTTCATTTATGTATATTATAAAATGGGAACTTCTAAAATGAAGAAATTTCACAAACTACTTATTCCACTGACTTACCGTAGAAATTGCGCTTATTAGGACTTTGTACTTGGTTTGACATCTGTCACTTTAATTGTGCTTTCTATATTCTAATGCTTCCCTGTTATCTTTTATCTGATTTGCTTTTTCATGAATGAACTATGTCCACTTGCTTTTATCTTTTATCTATGACTTATAAGGTTAATAGCCCATTTTTAAAGAAAATCTTACATGATTATCTTAAAGCATTAAAATTCTTTTTATCTGATTATGCCAACAATAACTAATGATTTCCTCCGATGGATGTCAAGGAATTTAAAACCAATGACATCCCATCCTTGCTATTTCTCTTTCTTCTTTTGCATTATATTAACCTGGAGTTTAAAGTCTCCTTTTTAAAAAAGACTGTCTTTTTATATTTGCATTCGTAATTTTACATTTGTTGCCATAATTACTCTCAATTACTTAATTTTCCTCTTACTGGTTCATGATTTGCAGGTTTGTGTTTTGTTCTGTGTTCTATTTATCCTACAATTTAAGGTAGTTTAAGTGATTATAAACACTTTTTCTCAATAACAACTTCCCTAATGAAGAATGCAACTGCTTATTCATCTCTTAATTGTTCAGAGTACATTTTTAGTGTGTTTTGTTGAAAAATAGACTGGAGTGGCAAATTTTCTAAGAATTGCAGATCTGAAAATAGCTTAATCTTGCCTTTTGAAAATAATACAGCCTTGGCTAGAGTTTTATTTATTAGAGATGTATGAAGCTGCAAGGAACAAAAAATCACAACCACGAGTTTATTTTTCTCCTGTAACAAGAAATCTGGAGATATATAATTGTTAGTATTGGCTCAGATGCCAATATGGTGCTGTAGCCCCAGTCATCATGTCTGTGGTAGACAGAATAATGGTCCCCAAAGATGTCCACATTCTAATCCTTGAGATCTGTTAATATATTAGTTTACACAGCAAAGGGAATGAAGATTGCTAATCAGATAACCTTGAGAAGGGGGGATTATCTTGGATTTTCTGGGTGGGCCCCATATAATCACAAGGGTCCTTAAAAGTGGAAGAGGGAGACGGAAAAGCATCAGAGAGATGGCAGCAGGAGAAGGACTCAGCCCTGCCAGGTTTGAAGACAGAAGAGAATGGTGATTTCTAAGGAATATGGTGATTTCTAGAAGCTGTTCAGGGAAGGGCAAGAAAACAGATTCTCCTTAGAAACTCCAAGAAACACAGCCCTGCCAACACCTTGATTTCAGCCCAGTGAGACCCACTTCAGACTTCTGACCTTCAGATAATAAATTTGTGTTGTTTTCAGCCACTAAGTTTGTTGTGGCATTGTTAGAAAACCAATACAATGTCCAAGTGATTATTTCAAAGCAAGACACAGGAGAAAAGGCCACACCGGTCAAATAGGTGTCTTTTTATCAGAAATACAAGAACACTCTCAGAAGTGGCTCCCAGAGAATTCTACTTTCTTCTCGTGAATCAGAATTAGGTATTGTATCTACTCCTATTGCTATCAAGACGGCTTGGAGGGCAAATATTTAGCTTTTCAGCTTGAACATTGGTGAAGCAAAGGAGAAGAGAGTTGGGAATTGCTTCTGAGAAGCTGGTCAATAGTGCTATTTTATCCCTTTCTGAAAACTTTGAAGGTACTTTTGAAGGACTCCTATTGCTATCAAGACGGCTTGGAGGGCAAATATTTAGCTTTTCAGCTTGAACATTGGGGAAGCAAAGGAGAAGAGAGTTGGGAATTGCTTCTGAGAAGCTGGTCAATAGTGCTATTTTATCCCTTTCTGAAAACTTTGAAGGTATGATACCTTTACTTTCTCATTTCTCGATGCCCCAGAGAAGGAATATGAATGTATCCTGATTTTAACTCATTAAAAGTAAACTCTGTGTGTGTGTGTGTGTGTGTGTGTGTAAACTTGCAAGGTACTGATGGGAAAGCACTTACCAGAATATATCTTGGCATTGATTTCTCCTTATCAGTTTTACTTAAAAGATGGCAAAATAGGGCCGGCCCGGTGGCGCACTGCTACAGTGTGCTGCTTGGGAAGCACGGAGGCGCTCCCGCCGAGGGTTCGGATCCCACATACAGACCGGCCGCTCACTGGCTGAGCGAGGTGCGGGAGCAACACCGAGGGTTGCGATCCCGTGGCCGGTCCCGGTCCGGTACGGGCGTGACACTGAGGGTTGCGATCCGTTGCCGGTCACAAAAAAAGACAAAAAGGAAAAAAAATAAAAGATGGCAAAATATCTAAATTTTCATTCACGATTTTTTTCAGTTAATTTAAGTATTTAATTAATATTTTTTAAGTACTTAATATGTGCCAGTCACTAAAATAAATTTCTTTAATTTTGTCTTTGGGGTTTTTCTTTTTTTCTTGTGTATTTGATCTTTTTTCTCATTCTGGAAATATTGTTATTTTAAGGTTAGAATTCTCTATTGTATTTTCAAGAACTTTTACCTTCTCTGTTATTTAAAAAAGAATCTATTTATGTCTCACATCTTGAATGTCTTCTAGGTTCCTCTTACATTTCATTGGTTTGCTTTTCCTGGAGTTTTAAGTCCCCCCTCCCCCCACCGCCCCTTGCATGGCTGAGGCTTTATTTTGGCTCTACTTTGTGTTTTTCTTTCTTTCTTTCCTTTTTTTCTAAACTCTCTTTTTATCTTGACCTTTTAAAAATAGCTTCTACATCTGCTTTTAACTCATTGAGAATATAAAGACTTAACTTAAACTCTCACATCTTCACTCGTTTTCCACTTGTCCTCAGATTTTTAAAAGAGCTCAAGTTTTGCTGCTGTTTACTCAGTTTTGATATTGACTTGTTCTAATTCATTGTTGGTGCTTAGAGTTCTGATGGGATAGCTTTTCAGAATCCTGTTTGAATAATCTAAGATAAGAAGATATCCAGGAACCCGAGAACCTGAAAATGCTCCAGCCACATTTAGATCTAGAAGGCAGATGACATAGCTGTGCAGGTCACCCTTTCCATTCGGGGGATGTAAATGTTTTCAGAGAGCACTGTCTGGGACCAAAATTAGAGGAAAAGACTGCATAGGACTGGAGGAACAGACCATGTGCATTAGTCTGTTTCTGTTGCTTATAACAAAAATACCTGAAAATGGGGAATTTGTAAAGAAAGAATATTTATTGCTTACAGTTTTAGAGGCTGGGAAGTCCAAAGTCCAAGGAACACATCTGGTGAGGGCCTTCTTTGGTGGTGACTTCAGCAATGTAGGATATTGTGTTGAGAGAAAGGCACAAGCAAGAGAGAGCTAACTCCTCGCTCCTCCTTTTGAAGCCATCAGAACCACTCCCACAGCCACCATTAGACCATCAATGGGTTAATCCATTTACTTGGGCATGGTCTTCACAATCTAATCACTTCCCTCAAAACCCTATTTTTCAATTACCACAGTAAGATTTCCCACCCTCTTAACATTGTCACAGTGGGAGTAAATTTATAATACATGGACTTTGGGGGACATAATTCAATCCACAGCATCCGACCCTGGACCCCAAATTCATGTCTTTCTTGAAGGTAAATACATTCATTCCTTCCCCAAAGTTTTAACTTGTTTCAGCTCAAAAGTCCAAAGTCTCAAGATCCCATCTGTGAAATCGAACCAAGTTATCTACTTCCAAGATAGGCTGGACAAGCACAGGATACATACTCCCATTCAACAAGGGAGAAATAGGCCAAAAGAATGGGGTAACAGTTCTTAAACAAATCCGAAACCCAGAAGGGCAGGCATTAAATTTTACAGGTGGTGAATCATGGCGCTCTCCACACATTGGTGCAGGAATTGGGTCCCCAAATCCCTGGGCAGCCCTGCTCCTATGGCTCTCCTGGTCTCCAGCCATACTTGAGCTCTCCTAGGCTGGGGTGTTGCACACTGGTTGCTCCACAATTCTGGGGCCCCCATGGCGGTCCTGCTCTCACAGCTCCACTAGGCAAGGCACTGATGGGATTTCCCTGCTGCCACTCAAACCCCACATTTCCACTCGGCATTGGTCTAGCAAAGGCTGTCTGCAGTGACTCCACCCCTGCAACAGATCTCTTCCTGTGTCCCCAGGCTTTACCACAAGTCTTTTGAAATTGGCATGGAGGCTCCCAAGAATCCACAGCTGTCACATTCTATGACCCAGTGTCCATTACTTACACCACATGGACACTGTCAAGGCTTCTGGCTTGTGTCTTCTGAAGCTGCAGGTCCAGCCATGGCTGGGGCCAATTTAGCCACAGCTGGAGCAGCCAAAACAGCCAGGATGTTGGTGCTGAAAGTAGCTTCCCAAGGTGGCTCTGGACAGTTAGCCTGTGGAAAGTGCCTTGGTCCTGTTCCCCAAGACCATTCCTTCTCCCTTGGCCTCTAAGCTTGTGATGTAAGGGGCAGCCTTGAAGATCTCTGAAATGCCTTCACGATCTTTTTTTCCTTCTCTTGATAATTCCATTCTTGTGTACTAATCTCCATAGCAAATGGTCGCTGCGCTACCCGATTGATTTTCTATTTCAAAGACACCTTTTCACTCTTTACATGGCCAGGCTGAGAGTTTTTCAATTTTTCAGTCTCTGCTTCCTTGTTAATTATAATTTTTGGCTTTACCTCATGCTTTTGCCACCATAACTCAGCATAGGCTGTTACAAGTAACCATGCAGCTTCCTGAATGCTTTTGCAGTTTAGAAATTTCTTCTGCCAAATACCCTCGGTCAGCACCTTTAAGTTCCGTATTCCGTAAAACTTTTGGGCATGAACAGAATGCAGCCAAGTTCCTCGAAAGTTCATAGCACCAGTGATCTTTTCCCCAGTTTCCAATAAGCTCCTTCTTATTTCTATCTGAGATCTTTATAGAATGGTCTTTATAGACCATATTTCTGTCAGCATTTTGGTCACCACCATTTAACCAGTCTTTAAAATATTTTAAATTCCCCTCACCAGCATCTAGGCTTTTTCTAGCCTGTTCCTCCAGATTCTTTCAGCCTCCTTCCAATACCCAGTTCCAAAGCCATTTCCACATTTCAAGTATTTAAGCAACACCCCAATTCTCTGGTACCATCTTTATGCATTAGTCCATTTCTGTTGCTTATAAAAGAAATACCTGAAACTAGGTCATTTAAAAAGAAACAATATTTGTTGCTTACAGTTTCAGAGCCTGGGAAGTTCAAAGTCCAGGGAACACATCTGGTAAGATCCTTGTTTTGGGGTAGTGACTCTTCACAGCAAAGCAGGGTGTCTCATGGCAGGTGGCAAAAGCAGAGAGAGAGAGAAAGCACGAGCTTCTCACATACTCTCCTTTTAAAGCCATCAGAACCATGCCTACGACTAACATTAAATCATCAATGGATTAATCCATTTACTTGGGCACAGTTCTCACAGTCTAATCACCTCTTCAAGGTCCCACCTTTCAATTACCGTAATAGGATTTCCCACCTTCGTAACACTGTCACAGTGGGGATCAAGATAGTAATACATGGACTTTGGGGGACACAATTCAATTCACAGCACCGTGGGACCCTCTGCTCCACATTATAGATCATTCCATCTCCTGTCTACACCTGAGGTGAGAAGACAAAGACAAGGAAGGGGGCAGAGAGAGGTGTAGAGCATTCCGTTCTGCACGTGGGACTGCCCAAAATCTTATTAAAATCTAAAATGTTTTCAACTCTTTTTGTTTATATGAGTAACTGGGCAGGATTTATTATTTTTCTTTTGAGATGGTGTTACAGTCATTTTAGTGAGAGGAGGCTCCTAGCATTTCCATTCACTCCACTAACTTCCTGGGAATCGTTTTGAACATTAAAAATAAGCGTTTAAGATAATGGTTTTGGGGGAAATACCAGCAAGGATGTCTTATAAAAAGCCTCAATCTTTGTTGATTGCAGGAAAAGATGTAGATAATTGTGATCATTTTATCTCATTTGTGGCAGAGGCTTTTGGTTGCTTATCCAATATATATATATTTTTTTATTTCATCTTCCTTTCTTTCTAACAGAGCTTAAATTTTATTTGGTGCAGCATGTATTTCCCAGTTTCTTGCAGGTAGGGGTGGTCATGTGAGACAGTCCTGGCGAATAATACATAAGAATTCACTGGGTAGAACTTCCAGGAGGTTCTTTAAACAGCGCTACCTCAGCTGGATGTATCTCTTTAATACTGTTTCCTTCTTTTTCTGTCCTGAAATTCACAGACGTTATAACTGAAGCTCTGGCTAACATGTTGAGAACCTGAGCATAAGGTCTCACCCTAAAGATGGAGTTTTGTTGACCTAGGGCCTCCAGAGCACTCCTGGGTTATCTAATTTGCTTAAACCACTGTTGTACAACATTTCTGTTACATGCAGCTAAAGTCAATCCCTAACTGAGAGAAGAATCGTTCTCTTTCTAGAATGCATTAATGTCTCTGAATACGTTTTTATTACTGCTTGGTTAAAGTAAGATCAAAGTGTAAGACTATGATGGGTAAACTTTGAAGATCACCAGCCAGGGGATCAATCACCATTGGTCTACAAATCAGTTGAAAGCTAGGTGTGTTTTTCAAACAAACCAGTACCATAGGAGAACTCTAGAACCCTCTAGAAGCTTCTGAACAGAAAATAAATAAATACATACGCACACACACACATACATACATACATACATAAATACATAAATAAATAAACAAAAGTTTTAGTTGTATAAGTGGCCATTTGACACTTTTATTGCCAAATGTTTGGAGAGACCAGACCAGATTCCAGCTTTTGGGAAACAGGACTGAACCTAGAGGTCGAGAGGGCTCAGGACAGTCTATGAAGGGTCTGGGCCCCTGTGAGGTGTAACTAATGTCCTGAGATAATAGATCTGGGGGCTCAGGGATTGGCTTTATTGCTCTTTACTAAAATTCTTATCACTGAAATAACTTGTAAAGCTCTTTGTTTATAACAACATCAGGTTGCATTAGTTAATCTAAAGAGAAACAAGGAAGAAGAAAATTGCACATCCTTGGGGAGTGACCATTTTAAAGAGAGAAAAGCCCAAGAAGGAGGCAAAAACTCAGGGGGAAAAAAAAAAAAAAGGCAGAACCAATCAAGGAGTCATTCCATCCCAGCTGGAGTTTTCTGCTCAGGAGATTTTTTTGGCTCCAAATTTACATCATAGATTATTGCGTGCTGGAAATAATGAATTCTATGAGCCAAAAACTTTATTAGGTCCTTCCCTTCAGCACAGAACCAGTTTAAGTATTATTATTTTTTTAATTCACTCATTCTAAAACACTTCTAAGCACCTAATGTGTGCCAGGTATTAAACTAAACAACTTACAGCAAAGATTTTTGTTCATCTTTAAAGAGGAATTCATAACTTTGCTTTTAATAGTTGCAGATTACAACATAATTTAACTATGCATTCTGTGCTTTCCACTTATCATTAAAACTTGATTTGGTAACACACAAGAGATTATGATAGAAGGCCCATTGCAGTCACAAATTTAAACCTCTTCGCATCCTGAGTAGAAAGCAGCTTTGAAAACTGGACGCCATTCAAATTTTATTAACAAGAGAAAAATTATTAATTACATAAGCCTTGAATACAATAATACATTAAACTTACAAATAAAAAAGAAGAACAGAAGTGTGGTTATTGGAGGTGGGAAAGGGGGGGGGAAGGGGGTTGGCGAGAAACTAGTTAAGGGTCACAAAAATTGATTACATTTGGTAAACACCAATACACTAATTATCCTGATTTGATCGCCACATATTGCACACATGTATTGATATTCAATTCTGTACTCCACAAATATACATAACCAATAAAAAAATTAAATTAACAAAAATAAATAAATAAATAAATAACAAACGCTTAATTTTATATTATAGACATCTGATATGTGTCAAACAATAGAAAGGAATACAGATATTTTTATTACAATGTCAATACGTGGTACATTGCAAATTACTATTGGAATTTCTGGCTTTTATGAAATAACAATTACATTTTGGTTTTGTTGATACTTTTAACATAATTTAGTTACATGCGCTTTTTTTTCTAATTTAGGTTTTCAACATACCCATAGATTTCTAGCAATCAGGCATGTTGTTAATATAGCTAATACCGCATGCAATGTAAATTCAGGGTTCTTCACAGAAGTCTTTGAAGGCCTTGGAAGTAACTCATTAGGAAATGAAAGCAGCCCTCTACCACTGAGTTTCAGAGAAAAGGGAATAAACAAGATGTAGTTAGACCCACCGGTGCAAGTTTAGTTATTAATGAGGTTCAAATGCAGAATCATAAAACATCATTAAGCTTATTAATTGACTTCGGATATTTAGTGAACAACCCCCTGGCCCAGTGGGGACTAGTTCAGTAGCTCTTATCTTTCTATCACTCATTCGGGCAATTTATTAAAGCCTGTTTGTCTCTCCCAGGTGCCTCCTAATGAGTTTCATTGTTTTGTTTATGGTGCTTGTTGGCTCATAGATCTCTTTCACAATTTTCATTGGTTTCTGAGTGCTCCTTGAGTACCAGTTTTGATCAGCCCATTTACAGCTAGTGCTTTAATAACCACGTATTTGAATAAATGAAAAGAGGAGGAAAATAAGATGGGACAGGGTGATGGGGGAGAAAAAAGGGCCAGCGGGATTTGCACCAGGTGCCTGTGCTCCCTGAAAGAACCAGCAGGTGGAAGCAACACTTCGCGGGAAAGTCCCAGCCCAGCTCTGCAGGACTTGAAACAATAGACCCCCAATCCAGTCCTCGGTTTGAGACGAGGTTGCGGTGGACGAAAACACTTTTCCTATGGGCTCCCTCTCGCTTCCTCCACCCTGCCTCCAGGCCCCAGCAGAGATCCCTTCTACCGCTTCTCATCACTGTGGGGAGGTGCTGACTGGACAGCGGGCCCTGGAGGGGGCACCCAGAGGTGCCGCGACTTGCCCCAGCAACGTCACAGAGCCAGGCACCCACATCAGGACTTCCCCTTTCCAACCCCAGCCTTCCCTGCCCCTTGGGGCGGGTGGAGGGAGGGCGGTTCGAGTCAGAAACCCAAGGTTGAGCAGGATCCAGACACGAAAAGGGAGAAGAGTGTAAGGCTGGGACGGGGACGCCCCCTCTCTCCCGCTGCCGACCCCCACCCCTCGCCCTATCCTCCCAGGTGGCTCGGTCTGTCTTTCCCTCCACCCCTTTCCTTTTCTTTCTTCCAGCTCACGCCCACCCTAGTTCAAACCTGAGTAGGGGCCCCCTGTGTTCGTTCCTGGAGGTAAAGCCGAGAAGCAGGGCAGGCGCGAGGGTGTCGTGCTCGGGCTTCTGCCCTGACCGCTGCCGCGCGCCACTCGGCGGGGGTCCGGGCCCGAGGGGCTCCGAGTGGCCTC
>NW_007730233.1:21875-22990 GCF_000696425.1 Galeopterus variegatus
CCCCCCGCCGGCCGGGGCGGGGGGGGCGCGGACCTGCGGAGCCTGCGGCCGGCGGGAAGGTGAGCCCGGGGACAGCAGGCAGCGTTGGGGGATCGGGGGACAGGGTGCCTAGGGACAGAGGAATTAAGGTTTGCAAAAGTACAGGGGCCCTCCAGGCAGGGCCTCTGAAGATCCGAGGGGGTCTCCTGGGGGAGTACTGAGTTTTCCTCCCCAAGGCAAGAGCAGGGTTCTTGAGGGGTGAGCAACTGGCCAACTTGGCTCCCCCACTTCCCCCTCTGGCCAGCCATCTTTGACACCCACTACCCTTGCTGTTAGGATCCCCCCACTGTGTTCTTCTGGCTCTGACCTGGGGGTCCTGATCTAGAGAGGTGGTCCCCGCAGAGGCCAGGCTCTCAGCTTTCTGAGGAGGATTGCCCATTCCTGACTCCAGTGGCATCTCTCCAATCCCCTTGGAGCTGGGAGGAGCCAGAAGGCTGAGCCTACATCGGGCCCCCAGTTCCCCACAGCATACCCTGTCCCCTGCCCCCTGCCCCCATCACCACCACGTTTAAGCCTTGGAGGTGGAGGGAAGGCTTGGTTCCTGCTCCCCAGCCACAACCCCCAAGTCGCAACCAAATTCTCCTGCTTGCTGCTGCTTCAGCTCCACCCCCTCTCTACATTTAGGTGCTTGGCCCTGCCTGCCCCACATCCCCACCCACTGGTCTTGGCCGTCTGTCACCCTCTCTCCTCCCATCCCTGGGGGAGCTGGCGCTGGCCCAGCGTAGCTGATGTTGTAATGTCCCTGGCAGTGCCCATGGAGAGGAGCGGCTGGGCCTGTTCCCAATCAGTTAACCCAGGCCCTTCACCTGCCAGGGGAATTTGACTCAGGTTCTAGAAGGGGAGGCGATGGTTATGAGCTGAAAGACAAGTGGGAAGGAACTGTGGGGCTGTCTGAAGTCCAGGGAAAATGCCTAAGCAATGGGGCGTTGGGGGACTGAGGCTTGCCGAGTGCTGCTCAGTGGGGCCATTTGGCTTTCTCAGGCTAATGGACCTTTTTTCTCGAAGGAAGATTGGGGTTAGGGTCCCTGTGAACCCACCTAGTGGCCTAGGGAGGAGGTCCACTCAACGTGCAAGAA
>NW_007730233.1:23874-44063 GCF_000696425.1 Galeopterus variegatus
GGGCTGTCTGAAGTCCAGGGAAAATGCCTAAGCAATGGGGCGTTGGGGGACTGAGGCTTGCCGAGTGCTGCTCAGTGGGGCCATTTGGCTTTCTCAGGCTAATGGACCTTTTTTCTCGAAGGAAGATTGGGGTTAGGGTCCCTGTGAACCCACCTAGTGGCCTAGGGAGGAGGTCCACTCAACGTGCAAGAAGATGCCTGGCAATGACCACTGAGTTACCAGAACGCTGGGGAGCAACAGACCAGGATGGGCTGAGCATAGGAAAGGCAGGCTCCTGGGACAGCTGCTGTCCCAGCTCATCACCATCTCCTGCCCCATGTCCTACACCCCACTCTAGGTGGAAGGGGGATGGCAGGGTCAGGAGGGCTTGGGAAGCCTCAGGTTTCCCTTTCTCTGCTCGCCTGCTTGGCTCCCTCTCCCTGCCCTGGTGTTTCTGCAGAAGCACCTCCTGGGGCAGAGAGCAGCTGGCAACCAGACTAGGGGTGGAGCCGGGGCCCAGGTGAGGGAGAAGCGTTCACAGGACCACTCTGGAACGAGCACTGATCTGCATGCTGGCACACACAGGCACCTGTCAGCATGCACCGCCGCTGCTCCAGCCCACCTCACCTCATACACATGCCCTTACACACTCTGCCACATAGACGCGTCCTCAGGCATCCCCTGGTATGGGTACTGCTCCTGGCACTCAGGGGCTTTCTTCCACAACCTTTCACTTACTTATCTCTCATACACATTTGCCAGCTGCCTCAACACTCTCCTTATGCTCTTTTCCAGAGCCACACGTGTCCCCGGTCAGTGCACAGTCAGAGTGGCTTATTCTAAGTGGCTGTCTGGCTAGACCCAGATACTGACTGCATCTTAAAAACCTCTCCCAGCTCCACAGCCTGGGAGTGGGAGGCACATTTGTCTGAGTCATTGTTCTCTGGGGGACATTCTCAGAGGCTGGGGGCCTTATGGGACACAGGTCTGTCCTCTGCTAGGTAATCCACAAATTGGCTTCTCCAGCCAGGGCAGCAGGGGACAGAAGAGCTAGAAGACAACCACCTCCTCACTGTCTGCTCTGGATGCCACTGTAAAGCCTGCTGGGATCCTTTTCGAGGCAGGAGGCCAGAGCACGAAGAGAGAGCTACCAAGAAGATATCCAAGGTGGAGATTAAAGGGTAGAGGCTGCAGCATTAAGCTGAGCAAGGATTATACTGGAATTTCCTGGGCGTTTAACAGCTGCAGAACAGGACGGAGGACAGGGCCTATGGTGTAACCCCTCCCACACTGACCTTGTGGCTAACAGGTGTGAGGACCAGCCCAGCAACCACATCAGACATAAAACCATTGGCCCCTTTGTCCTTGGGACCTTCCCTCTCTCGCTGGACTGTGTGGCCTGCTTTGCCTGTCTGGGCTCACTTTGCAACCATGCCTCTTATTATGTGTTCCAAGTGTACAGTCCCCACTGTTCCCCTGTTTCTCTTCATAGTCCCAGTCCTTTGCTTGGGACCTTCCCTCTCTCGCTGGACTGTGTGGCCTGCTTTGCCTGTCTGGGCTCACTTTGCAACGATGCCTCTTATTATGTGTTCCAAGTGTACAGTCCCCACTGTTCCCCTGTTTCTCTTCATAGTCCCAGTCCTTTGCTTGATATAGTGGAAAGGAAGCTTGATGTTATCATCATGGGGACATTAGTGGAACATTTTGAACTTCCTGGGAGAGAAGCTTAAAGAACATCAAGGGATAAAAGTTATTTTGCTTTTATTGTTGACATTATTTTGCTCATTCGTTCTGGCTTCTACTGTCTTTCCATCTTTGTTTTTATAGATGAAAATTTCTACGTAATTTGAAAACTAGAGGGAAAAGTGGGGGGGATAAAATGTAAACATATGTTATATTTGTCTACGTTTTAAAATATTTTCCTTTTTTGTTTAGTTTTTAATTGCGAGATTTTGTTTTAATTGTAAAAATAAGATATGCTTATTGGAACAAGAAAAACAACTAAAATATGCATAAGACAAAGTTAATCTCCCCACCTACAATCCTCCATTTCTACCTCCTACAGTAGCCAATTTTAATGGCCCAATATATCTTCTGCAGTACCTTCCTCCAAGCTTATTTGGCTTACATTATTTAATTTTTAAAAATTCATTTTGTGGACTGAGGTGCATACACTATATTAAGTAAGCTTGGTTTATTCATAAAAGTATTGTATTTAGCATTTAATTTGAGCACAGTTATTTTTTTAAAATTCTTACAGATTCTCTAAATCAATCTGCCTTTAAATCTTTCATGTTTATTGACAGATGACAGAATTCTTTATAAGCTAAGAATCTACAAATCTTTAATTTTTGCCAGTTTCTGAAAACAAAATACAACCTCGATGCCTAAGAAACTGTCTTATTTTCATAAACCAAAGAAACGTAGCAGGCTTGCGGATCTAGTGTCTGCATGGTATCAAAAAGATATTAAGTGATATATCCAGAAAAGGAGCTGAGGAATGAATATGAAGTTCTAGATGCAATCTTTGTCACATGAAACTTTGTCTAATCAGTCTCATTTTCTGAGCTGTCATTTCATGTTCACATTTCTGCTGCTTCTGGTGTTTTGTGTTTTTAAAGCCTCATCCGCATCTGAAAGTTGAATGTTTTTCTGATTGAGATAAGCCTTCTGCGCTTTCATGTGTTAGAGGATTTCTAAACTCTGATCGGTTCCTTTCATGAGCTGGAAAAGACAGAGGAATCTCAAGCAGTCTGCGGGGAAGAGGAGCAAGAGGCCTGGCCTCGTGGACACCTCTTCCCGTCTGTGTGGCAGTGGGGATGTGCTTTCAGGTTGCTCTCCCGGACCAAATGCAGGCGAGGTTCTATGTCCACGACCATTGAAGGCACCTTTGAAAATCGAGTTCTAAATCCTGCTTCATTGGTATTCCACACACTGGAATAGTCACATTCTTGTCATTTATATCTCTGCCTTCGAAACTTGCTTCAAAAGAATCTGCAGCAGATGAATTACTTGACAGCAATTTATTTCATATCTTAATAAAGTTTCCTCTTTCCTTATTTTATTCTTGCATTACAGATACAGTTGGATTCTTTTTATATATTAAAAAATGTGGTTTGTTTGATAAGCAAGGACTGACCTAACTTCCTAGCTTGACTCAGCACCAATTTTTTTCCTGAGGGAATTTGTTTGTAACCTTCAGTCTCTGGATCTGAATTTAAAAGAGGTCCTCATCAAACATTGAAAGTACACTTCTGGGTAATTTAAGATCCTCAACCATTTCTTTTTAATGAATATCTTTTGTTCTTAGTAAAATTTCAAGAAATTACTGAAGTCGCAATACACACAGTGTCTGCATTTTATCATTTTCTTTCTGATGGTTCTTGATGACAGAAGCAGAGTGGCTTTAACACGCAAGTTTCATAATTGCTTTTGCTCTTTTCTGGATCTTCTGGAGAGAGGCCAGCTTCATGTTGTCATTAAGATGTATGCTAAGGCTATACAAGCGTGCCTTACTGCAGCCACAAGCAACTGGCTACTTGTATTATGGGTCATCAAAGCAAATACCTTGCCTTTCTTCCTCTTCTAGAATGTTCTCTATTGTACAGCTGACATTATCTGCAGTGCATTTTTTCTGTCTTGTTTGGCAGTCTTTCAAAAAAAATTCATTGAGATGTTTCCAAAATATCTCTTATTCCTTCTCCATGATTATTTGTCTAGTTGTAAGTTTAGGAGGACACAGTGCTTATTGTTTCTTCTTTGTACAGATTACAGAATCCATCCATGTTCTGACTGAAGGAGACTATTTTAAAGCATACCTTCTGGGCAAATGGTAAGATAGTCTTTATTGTTAAAGAACTTGCTGCTGGCATTTTCTGTTCTTGATAGCAGCTTTCTTAAAGACTCTAGGGTACTGGGTAGAATCTGGTTTGCTTGGTGTGTCAAGCTTGTCTCCAATTTAAGTCATTGAAAGTTTGGGGGATGCGCCTACAGCATGAATTACTTTGGGATGTTTATTCAACAGTTGTTGCTGATGGTGCCAGTGTTACAGAAGTTAAGAGTTACATATGCTTTTTACTTCATGATCTCCTTGTTCTCTGAAGCATTTATTTAGTCTGTGAATGATCCTAGTAGCATTTGGGACAGTATTTGCAAAGGAACAATTTACCATGTGGATAAACTTTCTTGCCTCCATAGTCTATAAATTGAACTCTCTGTTTCACAAATAGGATGATAGAGGTATGAAAGGTTAAGTTTCATGGGCTAGTGGCAGATGCCCACAACACCTCAGCACATATGTATGTAGAAATTGTGTCTCTCCGTGATAGCACTGAAGGCTTCATCTTACAGCACAGCCAGCATTATCAGAAAAAAATTATGTTAGTAGGAATCAAATTATGATTTTTATATCTATCTAAGTTAAATTAGGCTTGTAGTTTGATTTCAGTTTTATTGTGAAATGGGCAGTTTTCAATACCACTGTGGCTCATAAGTCCTGTCTCTCGAGCAATCTGGGCAACATGTCTCTTGTTTTGCTTCTCAACAGAAATAAAGGGATTATTCTGCTCTTATCTACATGACCCACTGACTTGTGAGACTCAGTCACAAGGAGAGATAGACCACCACCAATCCCTAGATCAACAAGCAAAGGAGGTGCAGAGACTGTTTGTCCTTATCGTCACCCTGGAGGTAGCCATTTGTCGTGTTCGGATGCTCGGGAGCATAGTGGGGTGCCTTCTAAAGGCTGGGGAAGGTTTATTAGAAGAGATAGCTTGTTACATAGTTGCAAGAAATAATTTTGACAGCATGAACTCTATTTTGATTTATTTTACTGAGCAGTTATTATTTGCAGTTTTCAAATGAAATTTTAATTAATGATTTAGTTGAAAAGGTAATACATATGCAAGATTTTAAAAATGCAAATACTAGAGGGAATATAGTGAAAGCACATCTCCCTTGCACCATCCCTTCCCCTAGTTCTCTTCCTTTGCTTTTCTTTTGTATATTCTTCCATAATATCCTTCCATACATGTGTATATGCATGTCCTTCTTATGTTAACAAATGGGAACTTTCTTTACATTGTTCTGTACTGTACTACATTCATTTGGAAATTATTTTCATATCAGTCCATAAACAGTAGCCCATATTCCTTTTTTAAGGATGTTCCATAATTTTTTTAAGCATTTTCCTATTGATGGACAGTTAGTTTACAGTCTTTTCCCTTATTAACAATTCACAATGAATATTTTTGTTCAGACATCTGTGCAAACTGATACAAGTTAACAGTACCTGAAGGACAAATCCTCAGAAATGAAGCTGCTGAATAGATATTGCCCAATTGTCCTCCTGAGACAGTGGTCCAGTTTGAATTCCTAAGCACAGAGTATGTAAGAGAACCTATTTCCCATACCCTGTCCAGCACAATCTCAGAGGTAAAAATGGTGTCTTAGTCAATTGGGGCTTCTATAACAGAGTGCCATAGACTGGGCTGTTTATAAACAATAGAAATTTATTTCTCACAGTTCTAGAGGTTGAAGTCCAAGATCGGGGTGCCAGCATGGTGGGTTCTGCTGAGGGCCCTGTTCCAGGCTGCAGGCTGCCTTTTTCCTTTATCCTCACAAGGCATGACAGACAGAGGGATAGAAAGCCCTTTGAGGTGTCCTTTATAAGGGCACTAATCCCATTCCTGAGGGCTCCCCACTCATGACCTAATTACCTCCCAAAGGTCCCACCTCCTAATACCATCACCTTGGAGTTAGGATTTTAACATACAAAAGGGAGGGATGGGTGCAAACATTCAGTCTATAACAAATGGCAGTCACCGTGGTTTTAATATGGCCTCCTTTAAATGTGAGCAAGCAAGCATCTTTTCATATATTTCAGTCTTACTTTTATTTTTCTGTAAGCTATACCAGAAAATGTACCCCTTGGGGGTAGAGAACCTTTGCTCACAAAGTGTGTGCCAGACCTACATCGCTCTGTCCCTTCCCTCCACTGCTGTTTATCACACAGAATCTTTATGCCTGTGTTCTTTCTGCATCTGTTCTCTTACCTTCCCCCCGTCCTACCCCACAGCCATCCTTCTTTCTGTGTCCCTCCCGCTTCAGTGAGTCTCTGAAACGTCTGCAGGATCCAGGTCTGATGGGGGTGGGGCGGGGGTGGTAGGGGGGGGATGGAACAGCTTCTTACCCACCTGCCTTTAATAAAAAGAGTCTTCCAACTTCCAGCACAGGGTGGCTGTTGGAGGAAGGGAGGAGAGTAAAGGAAGAGAAAGAGCTGCTACAATTCCTTCTGGAAGAAAAGGGTAAGATTGGCTCATAACTCTCCTATGCTCCACCTTGAAGAGGGAGGGCCATGCTAACACACGGAGACAGGGTCGCACAGGGAGGAGGGAGGGGTGGCCCAGCATGTGGCCCTCCAAGACAGTCCAGTTTGCACAGATTTAGGGCAGACAGTAAGCAACCTGCCGGCTCCCAGTCCCACAGTGGGTGCTGGGGTAGTTGGAGAGCTGTGAGAGGAGACACAGGGACAGGTTTTAGAGTCTGGGCTGTATGTGAAGAAATGCAGCTTCCTCCCACCTGCCTCTTCTGGTCCTACGTGTCGCCCTAGAAAGCAAGCTTGGCTGCACACTCCCAGTCTTGCAAAAGCCACAGCCCCATCTGGGAGCAGGATGGTGGCTGGGGCCATGGTGGGAGCCCTGAAGATGCCCCATGGCTACTGAGGGAGCTGCCTGGTCAGGGAGCAGAGTGGCGGGCATGGTGTGCAGCCTGTGGGTCCTGCTCCTGGTGTCCTCAGTTCTGGCTCTGGAAGGTAAGAGGGAGGGGAAACAGGAGAACGCTTGCCTGCCAGTAAAGACCCAGTGCAGGTGGGAAATGGGAAAGATTCAGAAAAGGGTGAGGACATCAAAAGAGGGGAAAAAATGAGAGGGTAACCAGGACCTATATCAGGTTTTTCTGAGAAAAGATCCTTACAGCTGTGCTCCTGCTGGCAAAATAAATGGACCAGGGAGGGAAATTATTTTGTTACCAGAGGGAATGGAGTGGGGGAAGCAGTGCTGGCTGGAAGTGTGGCCACGGTGTGCCCCTGTTCTCTCTGGGCAGAGGTATTGCTGGACACCACAGGAGAGACCTCTGAGATCGGCTGGCTCACCTACCCACCAGGTGGGGTGAGTGCCACGCTAATTCTGAACCCATTTTCCCTGCCCCTCCCTCCCTGTTCCCTACACAGTGGAATTCAGAAAGGAAACCCTGGGTAAAGATGGGTGGGACAAGACTTCCTCCCTCCAGAGGAACAGGGTGTCCTCTCCCTGCTTTGTTTGTCATTGATTGTAAGTCTCAATGGAAGAGCTGTGCCCCCTTCCCTGGACCCTCTCCCCCAAACCCTGAGCAGCTGATGCTTATCTTGGCCTTCCCCACAGTGGGATGAGGTGAGCGTTCTGGATGACCAGCGGCGCCTGACCCGGACCTTCGAGGCGTGCCACGTGGCAGGGGCCCCCCCAGGCACTGGGCAGGACAATTGGCTGCAGACACACTTTGTGGAGCGGCGCGGGACCCAGAGGGTGCACATCCGACTCCACTTCTCTGTGCGGGCCTGCTCCAGCCTGGGCGTGAGTGGGGGCACTTGCCGGGAGACCTTCACCCTTTACTACCGCCAGGCCGAGGAGCCTGACGACCCCGACAGCGTTCCGGCATGGCACCTCAAACGCTGGACCAAGGTGGACACAATTGCTGCAGACGAAAGCTTCCCCATCTCCTCGTCCTCCTCCTCCTCCTCCTCAGCGTGGGCTGTGGGACCCCACGGGGCTGGGCAGCGGGCCGGGCTGCAGCTGAACATCAAGGAGCGGAGCTTTGGACCCCTCACCCAGCGTGGCTTCTATGTGGCCTTCCAGGACACAGGGGCCTGCCTGGCCCTCGTGGCGGTCAAGCTCTTCTCCTACACCTGCCCTAGTGTGCTCCGGGCCTTCGCCTCCTTTCCTGAGACACAGGCCAGTGGGGCTGGGGGGGCCTCCCTAGTGGCAGCTGTAGGCACCTGTGTGGCTCATGCAGAGCCGGAAGAAGATGGAGTAGGGGGCCAGGCAGGGGGCAGCCCCCCCAGACTGCACTGCAATGGGGAGGGCAGGTGGATGGTAGCCGTCGGGGGCTGCCGCTGCCAGCCTGGACACCAGCCCGCGCGTGGAGACAAGGCCTGCCAAGGTGAGAGCCCTTTCCCTTGCCCTGGCCCAAGACCTCCCACCTGCCCCCGGCCTGTGGGCTCCTCTCCTGAACAGCCCAAACTTCATTTTGTCCTCAAAAGGTCAGGAATAAGCCTTCGTTGGAAAGGACCCTTGTTTTTCTAAATTTTATTTCCCAAAGCACACAAACTTGCTCTCATTAAAACTCATCTGAAACTTCTGGAACCTTCTGGAGTCTTCCATAGCAATTCCTGATAATCCTAGGACTCCAGGTGTAAGAGCTGATGAGACCAAAAGGAGTCAAATGCCTGAGTTACTTTGGGATGGTTACCATCTAGTTGGGAGAGTTCACCGCAAGGCTGGTGACCAGGATGCAGGTGGAAGAGGCAGTGCACACCTGCTAAGGAGAGTGATTCTGCAGCAGGAGACCTCTGCGGAGGGAGCTTATGCAACCAAGCCAGAAACACCTAGCTCTGGTGCTCTGCCTGCCTGTAGCCCCCAGCACACCTCACTTTTTCCATCAACAGAGATGATTCTGTCCCAGCAAATGGCAGAAGAAATCTCTGCCTGAGGGAAGAGTGGGTAGAGGTTAGGTCTCAGGAGGAAAGGAGAATCAGCTCTGGGGAATGGAAGGCTGCCAGGACACCTGTGCAGGTGTGCCGGTAGGTCAGGCAGGGTCTCTGATGCCCCACTCTCCTCTCTGCCCCTCAGCTTGTCCCAGGGGCTTCTACAAGGCCTCAGCTGGGAATGCCCCCTGCTCACCGTGCCCTGCCCGCAGCCACACGCCCGACCCTGCAGCCCCTGTGTGTCCCTGCCTCCAGGGCTTCTACCGGGCCAGTTCTGACCCGCCAGAGGCCCCCTGCACAGGTGAGTACACCCCGCTCCCTACCTAGCAATGAAAAAGAGATGGGAGTGGGGCCAGAAGTGGGGGAACCTGCAGGCAGCAGTGGGGGACCCTTTGCATTTGGAGTGATTTCTCTTTCTTTCTCCTGTTTCCTTGGTTTCCTCCCCACCCTGCCCTGCACCTGCCTCTCCCTGTCCCCATCCTCACCTGGCCCTCTTCTGCCTCTCTCCTCCCACCTGCCTCCTCTGCTGTCATCTCCCCTCTGCACCCTTCCTGCCTCCTTCCTACAACTCCCACCTTCTTGGCCCTTTTTCTTCCACACCCTCCGGCCCCCCAGGCCCTCCATCGGCTCCCCAGGAGCTTTGGTTCGAGGTGCAAGGCTCGGCGCTCATGCTGCACTGGCGGCTGCCTCAGGAGCTGGGGGGGCGAGGGGACCTGCTCTTCAACGTTGTGTGCAAGGAGTGTGGAGGCCACCAGGAGCCCAGCAGCGGGAGTGCTTGTCGCCGCTGCAGGGATGAGGTGCACTTCGACCCCCGCCAGAGGGGCCTGACTGAGAGCCGAGTGTTAGTGGGGGGGCTCCGAGCACACATACCCTACATCTTGGAGGTGCAGGCTGTCAACGGGGTGTCTGAGCTCAGCCCCGACCCTCCCCAGGCTGCAGCCATCAATGTCAGCACCAGCTACGAAGGTGAGCCCATCTCCCTGCCTCAAGGAGCCTTGCCTCAGCACTTGAGAAGCCCCTTCCCCACTCCTGCTCTCCAGCCCGCCCCCAACCGGGGATGCTCCTGCTCCCAGGAACTCTTACCCCCCTCACACCCCCTCTCCCCACACCTCAGTCCCCTCTGCAGTCCCTGTGGTGCACCAGGTGAGCCGAGCATCCAACAGCATCACGGTGTCTTGGCCGCAGCCTGAACAGACCAATGGAAACATCCTGGACTATCAGCTCCGCTACTATGACCAGGTGGGCAGGAGGACTGGGGCACTGCGGCAGAGCTGGTGGGAGCCTGCACCCCCCACAGTGGGGCAAAGAGGCCCCACGGGGACTGAGTCTGAGTCCCGTCCAATGGCGAGGGTGGGTAGAGGCCTTGGGGCATGAGGGGCAGTGGGGGCTGGGCAAGGAGTGAGTGGCTGTCACCCCCAGGCAGAAGACGAATCCCACTCCTTCACCCTGACCAGCGAGACCAACACTGCCACTGTGACGCAGCTGAGCCCTGGCCACATCTATGGTTTCCAGGTGCGGGCGCGGACTGCAGTGGGCCATGGCCCCTATGGGGGCAAGGTCTACTTCCAGACACTGCCTCAAGGTGAGGGGAGGCCTGGATAGGCAGGGGGAGATCTCAGGGGCTAGTGAGGAGTTTGAGGACTGTCCAGGCTTCAAACGCTGCCCCAGCATGCTCCAGACCAGGGGCTGTGTGGAGAGGAAGACGGAGGAGAGTGTTTGCAGCTGAGCAGCTGACCTCAGCGGCTTTTGGGGTGTTGGGGTGTGGGGGTGCCTGGGGGCTTGAGGGGTGTGCAAATGCACATGGGAGGCCTGGCCACCCTGACCTGGCTCTGGTCCCTCAGGTGAACTGTCCTCCCAGCTTCCGGAGAGACTGTCCTTGGTGATCGGCTCCATCCTGGGGGTCTTGGCCTTCCTCCTGCTGGCGGCCAAACGCTGCCCCAGCATGCTCCAGACCAGGGGCTGTGTGGAGAGGAAGACGGAGGAGAGTGTTTGCAGCTGAGCAGCTGACCTCAGCGGCTTTTGGGGTGTTGGGGTGTGGGGGTGCCTGGGGGCTTGAGGGGTGTGCAAATGCACATGGGAGGCCTGGCCACCCTGACCTGGCTCTGGTCCCTCAGGTGAGCTGTCCTCCCAGCTTCCGGAGAGACTCTCCTTGGTGATCGGCTCCATCCTGGGGGTCTTGGCCTTCCTCCTGCTGGCGGCCATCACTGTGCTGGCTGTAGTCTTCCAGCGGTGAGAACCCCTTCCTGCTGCGCCTGCTGCACCCCGCCCCAGCAAAATTCACTCGGCAGCCCCACCCGGAGTCCTGGCAGAGGAGGGAAGGAGGGACCTAGCGGACGTCCCCTCCCTCCACAGATCCCTAGCGGGGCGGGGGCAACAAAGGGCATGTCATTCCAGGTCTCTGGTTTTTCCTTCAGGAAGCGGCGTGGGACAGGCTACACGGAGCAACTGCAGCAGTACAGCAGCCCAGGTAGGGGGTGGGGAGGCGGTGGGCGCAGGGCAGGTGAGGCTGGGCTTCTCCAAGGTCGAGGGAGCTCCTTGGCACCACCTTGGAAGTGAGCGGGTGTGTCCAGGGTGTGTGGGCAGCCCCACCTGGCACCACACCCCATCCTGTTCCTCATACCCCTACAGGGCTGGGGGTGAAGTATTACATCGACCCCTCCACATATGAGGACCCCTGCCAGGCCATCCGAGAACTTGCCCGGGAGGTCGATCCTGCATATATCAAGATCGAAGAGGTCATTGGGGCAGGTACTGCACGGGCAAGGAGGGGCTGGGTGGACTGGGGCTCCCTTGTGAGCCTCCCCTGCCCAGGATCCCTTCCAAACATGGCAGGATACCCACCAGGAGCCCTCCATCGGTTCTCCCTTGACCCCACCCCCAGCCTGCACCTGTTCTCCCAGGCTCCTTTGGAGAAGTGCGCCGGGGCCGATTGCAGCCCCGAGGACGGCGGGAGCAGACTGTGGCCATCCAGGCCCTGTGGGCTGGGGGCACTGAGAGCCTGCAGATGACCTTCCTGGGCCGGGCTGCAGTGCTGGGCCAGTTCCAGCACCCCAACATCCTTAGGCTGGAGGGCGTGGTCACCAAGAGCCGGCCACTCATGGTGCTGACGGAGTTCATGGAGCTCGGTCCCCTGGACAGCTTCCTCAGGGTCAGTCCAGCTGGGATGGAGGAGGAGGGTCCTGGGGCCCAGGAAAGCTTGGGCTTCTCAGCTTTTCCAAGAGACAGAGCCCTATACCTTTGTTCCCTTCCGCCCCACCCCCACAGTGTCCATCCTTCTTTCCTAAGCCACTTTCTGATTCACAAATCTCACCCCTCCCCGCCCCTGCCACATCAATGTCCACTGTGCAATGTGAGAAGGTTCCTCACCCTGCCGCTGACCTCTGTCCCTTGCCCCTCAGCAGCGGGAGGGCCAGTTCAGCAGCCTGCAGCTGGTGGCCATGCAGCGGGGAGTGGCCGCTGCCATGCAGTACCTGGCCAGCTTTGCCTTTGTGCACCGTGCGCTCTCTGCCCACAGTGTGCTGGTGAATAGCCACCTGGTGTGCAAGGTGGCCCGTCTTGGCCACAGTCCTCAGGTGAGAGCACAGCCTTGGGGCTCAGCATCCTTCAGCAGTTGCTGGAGGATGAGCTGGAACCTGGGGTGGGCACCTCAGGTGGGATATCATAGTGTCTGCAGCGATGGAGGCTCCCCTTTGTGATGGGGAGATAGAATCTTGGATGAGGGGGAATTGAGGGCTTTCAGGGACCAAGACAAAGGAAGGGGACTGGAGAGGGCAGCAGACCAGCAGAACTCTAGAACCACCTCCTGCCCTGCCCCTAATGTGAAGGCTACACAGACTCCGGTGTCAGCACAGCTGGGTACAAATTCTGAACACACCACTCTCCAGCTTTGTGACCTAGGACAAGTTCATATTCCATATGCCTCACCTTCTGCATCTGTAAAATGGAGATAATATCATCCACCCTACAGTGCTGTTATGAGGATTAAGTGAGGTGCTTGATGTGAATCCCTTAACGCACGTCTGAGCACAGAGTTGTGCAGTCAGTGTGACTATCACTGGGATTAGGGCTATTGTTGCTCTTGGCTCCACCCCTCAGGGCCCAAGTTCTTTGCTTCGCTGGGCAGCCCCAGAAGTCATTGCACACGGGAAGCATACAACATCCAGTGATGTCTGGAGCTTTGGGATAGTCATGTGGGAAGTGATGAGTTATGGAGAACGGCCCTACTGGGACATGAGCGAGCAGGAGGTGAGCACTTGACCTGGGTGTCGCTGATCCCCACCTACAGCTTCCCCAGGCTCACACATTCTAATTCACAGTCTCATATCTCATGGCTCTAGTATTCCATACCTTCGAGTTCTTTCCCCACTCCAACCTCATGCTCCGCCCGATTCCAGCCCACCTTCTTACCTAACAATATACCCCCCTCTACTAGCAGTTGCTTCCCATCATCATATTCTTCCTCTGACCCTCAGGTACTGAATGCAATACAGCAGGAGTTCCGGCTGCCCCCACCTCCAGGCTGTCCTCCTGGACTACATCTGCTTATGCTGGACACTTGGCAGAAGGACCGTACCCAGCGGCCTCACTTTGACCAGCTGGTGGCTGCATTTGACAAGATGATCCGCAAGCCAGACACCCTACAGGCCGGGGGGAGCCCTGGGGACAGGTCTGGAGCTTGGGGCTGGAGCCCAGGGAATCCAGGGAGGGTAGATGCAAACCAAAAAGGAAACTGAGGAGAGGGGGCTAAGATGAAGAGGAGACCTTGACCTGCTTGTCCCTCCCCCTTAGACCTTCCCAGGCCCTTCTGAACCCGGTAGCCCTGGACTTCCCTTGTCTGGACTCACCCCAGGCCTGGCTTTCGGCCATTGGACTGGAGTGCTACCAGGACAATTTCTCCAAGTTTGGCCTCTGCACCTTCAGTGATGTGGCTCAGCTCAGCCTGGAGTAAGCAGGGAGAGGTGGGATGGGGGACGGATGCTCTGGGACTCAAGCCAAGGGTCGTGTCGGGGATCTTGGAAAAGCTTTGATTTGATCTTGGAGAAGCTTCGTGGCCCACATTTGACCCACTCCCTCCCCACCAGAGACCTGCCTGCCCTGGGCATCACCCTGGCTGGCCACCAGAAGAAACTACTCCACAACGTCCAGCTCCTTCAGCAGCACCTGAGGCAGCCGGGCTCAGTGGAGGTCTGAGGCCCGGGCAGGACGCTGTGAACTGATGATGCCCATGGCTCAGCCCTGGATGCAGGTCTGAGGAGGGACCTGTGAGGCGTGGACCGGGCTGCATCTCGGCTTCTGGGAGAGGCATCCACCACACTAAGCCCAACCATCTGGACACTGCAATCCCCAGTCCTCCACCCCTCCCCACATTAAAGGGAAAGAAGGGAACTGGCAAGTTCGGGTGTGGTGAGGCTTCAGTCTGCAAGAAAGAGCTAGGGAGGCCTCTGAGGAGGAGCAGAGGGGCAGGGCGGGCAGGTGGTACTGCCAGATGCAGAAGGGGAGCGGCGCAGGGAGCAGGAAACAACTTTATTGGGAGGTTCAAGGTGGCAAGAACCAACCCATCCTTACCCCACCCCAGAGCAGTTCCTGTCTCCCTCCTTCACACACCTGTCTGCAAGCCCAGCGTCTCCCCCTACACCTGTCTGGAGCATCCCAGTAAGGGGTCTCCTTTCCCTGTTATGACACTGGGGTGCAGACTGTGCACCTGAGAAGGCAAGGCTGCCCTTAAAGTGCTCAGACATGCAGTGGGACTTTCACGAGGGGGTGAGGGATTGCAGCAGCCAGGCTCCCCATGTGAGCTGCAGCCCTGTGCTTGGGGTGGGGCATGCCCCACAGCATCAGTTTTCATGTGCCCTGGAGCTAGAGGTGGAGTGGCCACCAGAAGCAGTGATTCCCAGCGTGCACTCCTGGACCTGGGAGGTTAGACTTCTAGGTTTCTGTTGTTTTTGGTTTGTCTTGTTTTGTTTTTGATGCTCCCAGGAAAGTGAGAGCAACTTGTATGCCCAAGCGAGCGTAAGTGCTCAGATCTGATATTCCCAGCCCTCCCCATCTTCCAGACCCCTGTTGATCAGCCCTCGAAGGTCTCTCCTTAAGGTCCCTTGCCGAAGCCTTTCCCAGTTGGTGCTGCTACGGGAAGTACTTCGAGAAACCGAGGGTGTAGGAAGGAACTGGTGGACACCAAAGGGGCAGCCCAGCTCCAGTTTTTCCAATGAGTCTTTGTCTAAGTCAGAGCTCGGGTTGTGGAAGGCTTGTGCGTAGCGCTGGATCCGCTGCCGGTTGAGATCCTGCCTGTCTTCCACCCTGTGGGGGCAGGAGGACTTGAGAGATGGCCAGGAATTGAAGAGTGGATCCAAGACCAACACTTGACTCCTATTCTCTCTCTATCCCCCATCCCCACCATTAGTGGTCTTTCCCTTCTCTGCAACTGGTGTGGGCACAGGGCATCCCAGCCCCATGGTAGCCAGGCCTCAGGAAGCAGCAGGCTCTGGTCCACCAGCTCTGTAGGTGCTTTGAAGGTGCAAGCTAATGGGTCCTCTTCCCCAGCAGCTCAGTCAGTGGGCATGGAGACTAGGGAGTGCACAGGCTTCCATAGGGCCTCTGGGAGCAGGAGGTTGTCTGAGCAAAGGGACACCCCTGCAAACGAGGTTGCTCAGGGGACGCCCAGCCCCGCATCTTCACTCACCGCAGGAACCAGCGGTCCCCCAGGCCATACTCGCGCCCGCAGATCCCGGAGCGAGGCCACAGGCAGCGGGGCAGCTTCCGCTCCAGCATCACCGTGGTGGCCACGACCTGTGTGTGGGGACAGAAGGGGAAGTCAGAGAAGAGGCTGGGTGCTGACTGAAAAATGAGAAATGCTGACTGAGGAGAAGGGTGGAAGGAGCAGACACCAGGCGGAGGGAGGACAGTGTTGCAACAGCGGGGGAGCTCGGTAACTCATGGTGTCCCAGAGGTGACAAACAGCCCCTGTCTGGGATAGTGGTGTGAGCTTTGCTGACCCTCTCCTGCAGGAGAGAGTTGATGGACTTGGGCCACACAATTCTCTGCCCAATGAGGTGACATCCATCGGGAAGCCGGGCAGGATGCTGGGACTGAGAGACCTTGTTCCAAGAAGAGGGATGGGAGCAAAGGGATAGAAAGGGGTCTTAAGGGCTTCAGGACATTTTGGCCCTACACACATAAAGTCCACTTACAAACATTCTAGTTGGAAACTTAATATCAGTACATTTTCATGGAGAAAATATTTTCCTGAGCAAATCTCATCCAGCCAGCTTAGTTTTTCACTCTGTTTTCTATACAGCACAATTAAATGCTTTCCCATTGGGGAATTTCCATTTTTATTTTGCTGACAATTTTTTTGTTGAGATAAATTATTTTCTAAGTATATTTTTTAATGAGGATCTGATTCATCTAATGGCCTTTTATCCCCATCGTGGTGATCTGACTGAAGATAGCTTATGTTACTACAGGAAGTTTTTGTGGCATTATTTTTAACTCGTCTAATTTTTCTGGGTCAAATTTTTCAGACTTAAATATTGTCAAGAAAATTTGATACTCCAGTTTTTGTCTGGGAACAAATCTTACTGGATGCAATTTTAGCCACCGTTAGTTTTATTCTTGATTTATTTCTTGTCAACTATTCTAGAAAAAAACAGGTTTTAATTATTGAGAAAACCGAGAGACATTATTTTCAGGTCTTCTCATATTGCTAATCCAATTCTTTGGTACATTTTGCATTATTTTTCTTACTGTTCAATAACTGTCCAAACATGTGTAGGGTCAAAATATTCTGCTTCTCTCTGGGTGTGGCCAGTCCCTTGACAGGAAGGAGGTGACATGCACTAACCCTCCCGGCCACCAGGGGGCTCACCTGGGCCCTCCAGAGCTCATCCCTCTCGTGGGCCACCCGCCAGTGCGTGTCACCCATCATGGCAATGAGGAGGTTGAGCATGAGCAGCCCTGCGATGATGGCGAAGGCAGCATAGGTGATGCTGTACATGAAGGGCAGATTCACGCTGTAGTTGGCAGGGGCATCGATGACCATGAGGAACAGCTCAAAGGTGCTAAACAGTGCCATGGGGTAATCATAGAAGTGGCCCAGCTCCTCAGGGTCCTCTGTCTGGAAGATGATATAGAAGGCTGCTCCAACCAAGGGGGGAGAGTTACCATGGCAACCGTACAGATGACGATGACTCCCCACAGCAGGCTCTTGGCTGCCAATTTCAGTCCTGTCCCCTTCATCTCCAGTAACACCATCCCAGACCCCCAGTGCTCCACACTTTGGCTTCTTTTGTTCCCTTATTTTCTACAAGGCTCATCCTCCTGACCTCAAGAGCCACCTCTCCCCAACAGTCCTGATTTTCTCTCACCTCTGGGTTATGTCCCATCCTCAGACATTGTATGGCCTCCTGTCACCTCTGCCTTCCCTCCCTCCCTTCTCCAAGTTTAGTCAGAGGCATTCTGTGCTCTCTAGTTTCCTCCAGCCTCTCCCCTCCATGATCCCCATCCTGGACAGATGATTTACCTGAGGCAAAGCCCAGGATGACCACAGCCATCAGCCAGCAGAATCGCATCAGGTCACCAAAAATCATCTAAAGGGAGGAGAAGGCAGAGAGAACATCTCCACACATCCCCCAAGCAATCGGCCCATCCACCCTCTAACCCCGACAAGTCTGACAGCTCCACCCTCCAGGACAGGGGTGGGCAAACTATGGCCTTTAGGCCGAATCTGCCTGGCTTGATTTGCTAATATCCCAAGCAATCGGCCCATCCACCCTCTAACCCCGACAAGTCTGACAGCTCCACCCTCCAGGAAAGGGGTGGGCAAACTATGGCCTTTAGGCCGAATCTGCCTGGCTTGATTTGCTAATACCTTTAAAGGATTTTTAAAAAGGAGATTATGCAACAAGACGATATGTGGTTGCAGAGCCTGAAATATTTACCATTTGGCCCTTTACGGAAATGTCTGCTGACCCCTGCTTTGGGACCTTTCTTTAGGAGGCTTGAGGGGAGGCACCAACCTTCTGGATCATGATGGTAAAGGGGCCCAGCATCTGGAATCCTCGGGCAAAGTACATGACGTTGCACCAGCCCAGCACCAGGGCAAAAGACATGGGCACCACCTCCCCATTGGTGTTGGTGAGCCGCATCACCATGGTCACCAACACCATGAAGGCATAGGTGATGCTGGGGAGAGAAGGCAGGGGGAGTAAGAGGAAGGCTGGGATCGTCCTGGGGACCCAACAACAGGAGTGTGACTGGGACAGTACACACAGTCTCAGATTCAGCCTTCACAATTTCAGTACATAGGGTCACACACACATCGCTAGATAGGGACTTCTGCAGTTGAGGTTCTCTGGAGGTCAGGAATCCAGGGAATAGAAGTGGAGCCCTACTGAGGGAAAGGGTTGGGGGTGAGGAAGGACTCACATGATGACGTGGAATGGCCCACCAAGGATGGTGTGTCCAAAGAAGCGAGCAACCCCCACCCTGAAGACGTCTGGAATCTGGAGAGAGATCAGAAAGACACAAAGGCACGTGAAGACCAGAACTCGGGCTGGATCCCTGGGGCAGACGACCTCACCCTGGATCCCATCCACACCTCACCTCTACCAGCAGGATGATCACAGCCCCAATGACAGTCACCACCTCCCCCACCAGCCGGATGTCATCCTTGGGGGTCACGTAGGCTTCCTGAGGGGGGATGGGGGTGGTCAAGGCACTCAGGGCACCTCTGCATCTGCTCTGCCTGTCTGGTGCCTAGGGCCACCCGCCGGCCAGATTCTTTTTAACCTGTTAGGTTCAGCTATTCTCAAACTCCGCGCTTTGAGTAAGAGCGCACAAGTTGAGTACTCCTTATACAAAATGCCTGAGACCAGTAGTGTTTCAGATTTCAGATTTTTTCAGATTTTGGAGTATTTACAGATACTTAACCAATGGAGCATCCCTGACTTGAAAATCTGAAATCTGAAATCTGAAATCCTCCAGTGTACATTTCCTTTGAGGTTCATGTTGGTGCTTGAAAAGTTTTGGATTTTGGAGCATTTTGGAATTCAGAGTTTTGGACTAAGGATGCTCAACCTGTATGTGAGGGGAGAAATGAGGGTGTGAGGACAGGAGGATGGTACCAGTCTGAGAAAGAACAGAGAACCGAGTCCTGCCCTGATCCGTTCCTCCTGGGGTGTCACCTGAAGTAGCTTCTGCTGTAAGAGGCTGTTGTCCCGGGGGCTGGTGTGGTTAGTGGTCCTGGGCTTCAGGGGGCGGTGGACACAGCACATGGTGAAGCAGACGATGTACAGCAGGTATATGGCACCCAGCACGCAGAAGTACGGCTGCCCATACCTCTTCCACTTGAGGCTCACCAGCTCTTTCACTGGCGTCTGGTCCAGGATCTGACGAGCCTGCAGCAGAAAGCAAGTTGAGCAGGCAGCTCAGGGGCCCTGCCACCCCTCCCCACCGCACTTTGCCCCAGACCCGTACCTCCCGCTTCTTGGTGGTGACGATAAGCTCCAGCAGGGACTGCTCATCCCCTGAGGAGTCAATCTCCGTGAGGTCGTAGAGTGTGGAGGTCAGTGGACCGTAAGTCCACTGGATGTGCTTCCGCTTCTGCATCAGGTGCTGGAACATCTGAGGGAGTGTGGAGAGGAGTTAGGAACAGCAAGCACAGGGGACAGTCACCGAGTGTGCTTGGGAGGCATGTCAAGGAGGAAAGCCCCACTGGAGAGGCTGGTTGCACTTCACGGAATGACCACAGTCTTGGGAGGCCAGAAGAACCCACATTCATGCCGACCTTCTAGGTTCCTCTCCCTCCCCCATGACTCCATGTATGGCTTGGGGAGGGGAGATGAGAAGCGGAAGGGCGGACGCGCTGGGACCTGCAAGGGCAGGTGGGCCTAGGCATTACAGATAATCCCAGCATGTGATCTAGACTCTGTAAGTCCTGAACACCTTGGGAGAGAGAAGTAGGCAAGAAAGGGAAGAGGGGACAAGAGAGCTAGGGGCTGAGAGAGAAATCCCAATCTGAACTAAGAATGCGACCTAACTGTCAGGGATGTATGCTCACATGTATTTTCTCCCAGGGTATGTTCACACCTATTTTATCCCAGTGGGTAGGATGAGGGTCATTAGAAAGCCGCACTGGGGTGGGGGGAGTTGCCCTCACCACAGTGTTGCCCTCCACTCCGGCCAGCTTGAAGGGGGTGAGGCCCTGGTGATTGGGCATGAGGTCCAGGGACTGCAGGTGGCTCCCACGTCCATCATAGGACAGCAGCAGATTGTACATCTGGCAGGCGAAGGTTTTGTTGGGCTGGAGGGTGAGGATGTGCAGCACTGTGTTTCCTGGGGGAGGACACGGGGTGAGAGGTGGCCATAGGCCCAAAGTGGGTGTTCCCATTCCCACCCTGGAGTCAGCCTGAGGGTGGTCCCAGCTCCTCCCTCACCCCCCTGCACATCCTAGCTCTTACCCAGGGAGTCCCGGGCC
>NW_007730233.1:44491-45148 GCF_000696425.1 Galeopterus variegatus
CCTGGTGATTGGGCATGAGGTCCAGGGACTGCAGGTGGCTCCCACGTCCATCATAGGACAGTAGCAAATTGTACATCTGGCAGGCAAAGGTTTTGTTGGGCTGGAGGGTGAGGATGTGCAGCACTGTGTTTCCTGGGAGAGGACACGGGGTGAGAGGTGGCCATAGGCCCAAAGTGGGTGTTCCCATTCCCACCCTGGAGTCAGCCTGAGGGCGGTCCCAGCTCCTCCCTCACCCCCCTGCACATCCTAGCTCTTACCCAGGGAGTCCCGGGCCCGGATGTCTGCTCCGTACTCAATGAGCAGCCGCACGATCTCCTTGTTGCCCACACAAGCAGCAAAGGACAAAGGGTGCTCCCCTGGGGACACAGATGGGTATGTGGCAGGAGAGTGCAGGATCACAAGATGGGGTGGGCAGTTTGCCCAAACCGATGCCTCCTCCTCCCCCATGTCTCACAGCTCGGGGGTTGGGGAGGCTTGTCTAGCAGAGCAAGTGGAAGGGACAGTGCAGAGGGTCATGGGGAGATTGGGTCTCTGGCCTAATTAAGCCCTCTAAGGGCGGCCCCTCCCAGCTTCAGACGGACCCTCCTTAGCCCACTCTCCCCTTGACCTTGCCCAACTCTCCACCTGTCCTTCCTCCCAGCCTGGCCCTGGATCTCA
>NW_007730233.1:46054-52352 GCF_000696425.1 Galeopterus variegatus
CAGAGGGCAGGGAGTCCTGGGGTGTTCAGGGTTCCCAGGGGTTCTCTTCCCTTTTTCTAGGACCCTGGCATTTCAGGGTCAGGTTGTTCAAATGATGTGCAATTGGGGTTGACAAGGAAGAGGGGAGACAGAGAAGAGAATAAAGAGTAGGGAGGCTCAGAATTCCTCTTTGGTCTCCCCAAATTATCCACCACAGATACTGACTTGAAGTATCCCACAGGACACCCCTACTCTCCACCCTGGCCCCTGGGCCTCTCACCATCATAAAGCTCAGATGTCATGGGCTCAAAGACCAGCTCCGGGGCTACCTCCATCAGCACCAGGGCGGCCTCCAGGTTGTCATATAGGGCTGCCACGTGCAGTGCCGTCTCCCCCAGTGCTCCTGGCATTCATGGAGAGAACAGTCATATGGCCTCTGTGGGGCAGGGGAATCAGGACAATACTCAGGGGCCCACAGCACAAGGCCCTGGGCTCTCCCGGGAAGCCTCATGTGTGGGGCCCTGCTCCTCACCTCTCTGATGCACCTCACAGGCCTCATACTTGAGCAGCTTGTTCAGAGCATGGACATCATTCTCTTTGGCAGCCAGAAGGAGAGGAGACTCCCAGATCCTACAGGGAAATGACATGAGAAAGGTGGATACAGTGACCATGCCCACATGAGGAACGAGGGGCAAGGGCCTTGCTCCCTCCCATGTGGACATGTGCCTCGGCAGCAGTAAAGGCCCAGGTCCTCGATCCAGGCAGATCGGGCACTAGAGTGCAAGGTCAACTGTTGTCTTTTCTCCTGACGGTCAGTTACCACAAAGCAACTTTTTGCCATTTGGCTTGTGTGGGAGACTGTCAGTGACTCCTTCCCTTCCCCCCAGGTGCTGGGGCTAGAATGTGCAGAGTGTGAATGTCTTATCTGTGCATTTCAAGGTAAGGAGGGAGGGATTTTACTCAAGCACGCATTCACCTCCTGACCAGTTTACCTTGGAAGCGGAACTGTTTTAGCCTCACCAGGTGCCCAGAGATTGCCCTCTAGGATAAGCTTTGTTTTGCAGGCACTAGGGGTACAAGGAGTTCCTCTCTCATGTTTGCGGAGGAAGGCGATATGCAGAGGGTTTTCTCCTGTTGCCTGAAGCTCTGCATACCTGACCTTCTCAACAAAACCCTTTGATCCTGCTGCTTTTCTCCCTACAATAGCATCTTCAAGATTCAATCGCAAAGTAACAGTGGCCCCTAAGAAAAAAAGCCTGGCTCTAGGCTTCCCTTTCTCCTGGGTGCTCATTTATTCAATCATTCATGTTCTCTCTCTCTCTCTCTCTCTCTCTCTCTCATTCCATCTTAATCTCTGAAGCCTTCCTTCTTCCAAAGTAACAGTGGCCCCTAAGAAAAAAAGCCTGGCTCTAGGCTTCCCTTTCTCCTGGGTGCTCATTTATTCAATCATTCATGCTCTCTCTCTCTCTCTCTCTCTCTCTCTCTCATTCCATCTTAATCTCTGAAGCCTTCCTTCTTAAAGTGGACCTCTGCATCATCAATCGGCATCACATGAGTGCTTATGAGACAGGTAGCTGTCGGGCCCACCCTTTGCCCTAGTAACTCAGAATCTGCAGTCTAAGAAGATCCCCAGCCGACTCCCATGCACATTGAAGTTTGAGAAGAATTGCTGCCCCACTAGTTGTTTGAGCGCGGCCCCTGCATGTGAAACACCTGTGGTAATAATACATCAGCGGCAAGCTCAGGAATGTCCATTTTCTAACAGTGCACATTACAGTTTGGAAAGCAATGGTCTCCATCATTCGCAGACCAGCTATCTATAGGACCTTAGACACTACCTTATTTTCTCTATTAGTACATATGAAGATGTAAAATATGACCAACAATGACAGATGCAGAGAAACTAGAGAGTCCAGTTTGGAGGATTCATTGAATTTCATGTGGATCTGAATGTTCTCATTCTGCCCTCTGACCCTTCTCTGGTTTACCCAATTTTGATTTCATGGATTTTTTTTCTGGTCCCTAAGTCAGATTATAGTCTCTCCTTGACTTATCATGGCTTCTTGCTTGTTTTAGGCAAAATCATCTTCTCTGACTCCCCAGATCATCTCTCAAGTCTTATTTCTGAAAATAACTAAAATTCTATTTTAAAATCAGAACTTACCCCAGCTAAGACACATGAGTCCCTTTTATTCAATTTTCTTTCTGCTTGGAGTCATTTGGTCTTTCTATGGGAGGGAATAAAATAACCCCATTTATCCATAGATGGCCACTTATGTGACATACAAAAAGACATAGGCAGGAGCTCACGTCCTCAAGTGCTAGCAGTGGTAAGAAATCTGCTCCAAGAGCTGGGGGTGGGAGGGCGATCAGGAAAGGAGAAATGAGCTCACACAGCTCTTCTACCCAAAACCCCTGGTCTCCCCACTTGGCATGTGGCAGCCACCAGGTCCTGTCAGTCAACATTGAAAGTTCTCTCTCCATCAGTTCCTACTAACCCTCATTCATTCATGTCCTCATCTCCAGCCTAAGGTTAGCAAACTATTCTCCTAATTAGTTTCCATGCACCTTATCTACCCCCAGTCCATCCTTCTCAGTACTGCCAAGATAATCTTTCTAAATGGCAAATGCAAGTACAGCTTGCAAAAGTTGATTGGTCCTGAAATGCATGATGATAGGGATCAAGGAGGCCCTTTACGTTCCTTGTGCAACCACTTTTCCACCCTCTGTCCTTTCCGCTCATTCTTCATACCCGACATTTAGGTCTCACCATGTGCCTCAGCACTGCAGAGCACACCATTTTCCTGATGCCTGCAGTCTAGGAGGGCTCATTCCTCCGAGAACCCAGCAACCCCACCCATCAATTGTTGGTTGTCTATTCTGTCCTCCCTGTGCCTGGGAATATGCCTAGCATGGAGCAGATGCTCACTAACACTATGTGCAGAATAAATTATCCAGTAGCAATGGCAAAACGTGGTTTGGCTTTCTTGCCCCTCCTAGTATCGCCATCCACTACCCTCTAAGCCAACCCTAAGCAAACATATCATCCCAGTGGAAAATAGTATGCTTAGTATGCAAACACAGCTGCAAAACAAGTTTTCTACACTCCTTTTACCACCACCATCCAACAATTCATCTAAACCCCTCTTCCATGGATATTCTAGAGCCAGCACTAAGATGGGGGAAAAAAATTAACGCTTTCCCCAGCATCACACACACACATACACACCCTCCCCCAGGAGGTTTTTCACTCTCTCCTTGGGCCTTACTTTTATTTCAGCATCTTTTGGTGTGTGTTATAATGAGTGGTTGTCTCTTCCTTGTACACTAGGGGTCCAAGGGCAGAGATCAGCCACTTACTCATCTTTGTATCTCTTCCCTGTCCCCTGCCCTCCTCCAATTAGCTCCTGGTTTTGTTGACCAAATGTGTGAAAGGTTAACTGCAGAGCTAGAAATGGATCCCAGGGGGTGCCTCACCCAGGTCCAGAGCTCTGCTTCCTGCTCCCTAAGATATGAGTGGGGGTGTTGTCAGCAGCAGGCCGAGACTTCCCTTTTGGTCTGTATGCATTTCTGAAGTCTCTAAGTGTCACCCACAAACCTCCATTCCCTTTCTGTTCCTTTTCTTGCCTCTGTGGTTGCCTTAGTGGGCCTAGGGAGGACGAGGAGCTACTGTCAGACCTAGGGGTGCCATATGTACTAGATAAAAATACAGGATGCTTAATTAAATCGAATTTTAGACATACAACCATTTTATTTATTTATTTATTTTAGTATAAGTATTTCCCATACGATATTTGGGACATACTTATAACAACTTATTCATTGTTTATCTGAAATTCAAATCAAACTGAATATCCTGTATTTTATCTGTCAGCCTAGTCAGACCACACCCTGTGTGAAGAACCAGCTTATGGCCTAATCCAGGAAGGTTTGTAGAGAACTGGCCTCCTCTGTTTGCAAACTCCAGGATCCAGCAAAAAGGGTGGCCAGCGCGTGGATGGGTTTCAAGAGTATCAGGCAGAGTCATTACTTGCAGTGACGTCATAGGACCACAGGGGACAGCAGAAAAAGCCCTAGTTCACGTTCTTGGCAGTAAGGCAGACCCCAAGACACCTGAGTATAGAGTATCATCGGGTCCCCTAAAGAAGGTACATGGAGCAGACCAACACAGAGATGTTTGTGCTTGGCGCACAAGTAGTTTCTTAAGTGGCAGCCCATCAGAGGAGTTTAGATCACAATTGGGAGGGAAGGGGTGCTACCGGGATCTAGTGCACAGAGGGCAGGGACACTGCTAAAGATCCTGCATAGGACAGTCTCCCACAACCAAGAATTATCCTGCCCAAAACATCAATAGTGCCAAGAGGGAGAAACCTTCATTCAGAGGAACAATTATTCATAATGCACTTTAAAAAAAGAATACTTTACACTAAAAATAATTAGAAATTCCCTATACGTAAAAAATGTTTTCTGACAGATTGTTAAATACTCAACCAAGGGAGAAACAAAAAGGTGAAGTCTTTTAAGCTCTCAGTGATTAAGTAGCAAAAAGAACTCATAGTACAAATCTGAAATTATAACAATACAAAAGGTATTTCCAGGCTCTAGAATGTTTTATTTTACTGGGCAATTAATTATAAAACTGAACAAGTCTAGTTCAGTCTTACGGTGGAAACCTAACTATGGGGTTCCTGGCACAGAACCTAGCACATTTTTTGTTGCGTAAATGAATCGATGATCTCCCCCTCAGGGCCACCAAACAAAACTCTCTGACTTCCCCATCCCTGTGCCCTCCACCCCAGTCCGTCCTCTGCTCCCCTGTTCTTGTGGATATGTATGTCTCTGTGTGCCATGTACATGAGTCAAGTTTTGTTTTCATTTGCTGAGAAGCAAGGCAGGATCAGGAGTCTTGAGGAAAGCTCAAACAGAATTTTAGAGCTAGCAAATCCCCAGAGATGGAGTCTGATCTGTTCATGCAACAGATGAAGAAAGAGGCCAGAGATCTGAAGTGACTTGTCCAAGCAAGTCAGAGACAGAGCTGGGACACATGTCCCATTTACCATTTCTCTGTGTTAATCAGGATTGGAAGAGGGGTTAGAGAAGACACAGGGAACATGCATGCACTCCACTGGTGCCTCCACAAGCACGCTCCAGGGTTAGCCTGCCCTCTGGGTGGGGGTGGCAGTACACAGTGTGGCTGCTCAGAGCACGTGCTCCAGGTGGACACAATTCTGTTAGGAGGAAGTTCACAGCCCCTCTAACTCCTGCCTTCATTGAGAGTTGCCTTTTTACTGTTTGTTTGTTATCACAATAATCCCATTTGTTAAATTTCCTTCTCAGTTTTCAAAGCAGCATCTCACTTATCACTTTTGCTCTTTATAACCCTCTAACACTGAATAATTCTCCCATTTTTCAGAAAAGGAAACTGAGGCAGCATGGCTAAATTACTGCCTGAAGATCACACAGAGTTGAAGGTAGAAAGCTTGGCCAAGAACCTAGCTCCAGGCTCTTGCCACTAAATTATGTGGTTTTTCTAGTTTTATGACTCCTCCTGATCTTTACTGGGGTCAGGGGGCAGGCAGAGAGCAGTGACCACAGATGAAGGAAAAAGCAGTCATGTGTAGGGAGGAGGCATACACTGAGCACTTGTGGGCCACCTCCTTCCAGCTTGGGCTCCTGGCAGTGGGACGAGGAAGCCAAATTTTACTGGGGTCAGGGGGCAGGCAGAGAGCAGTGACCACAGATGAAGGAAAAAGCAGTCATGTGTAGGGAGGAGGCATACATTGAGCACTTGTGGGCCACCTCCTTCCAGCTTGGGCTCCTGGCAGTGGGACGAGGAAGCCAAAGCCCTGGGGAAAGTGGCTATTTCAGAGACTTGGAGTCGGGCTGCCTGTCTAACTGCTGCAACTCCTATCACGTAAATAGATGCATGTGCATACAAGTAGGCACGTGTGTGTGAATCTACCAAGGCAGGAGTGTGTAATGCACTGCAGAGTCCCAGGGCTTACTTTTCCCAGACACTTTAATCCACACATACTCATACTTGTAAATTATCTAACTAACCATAGGAAAACCCCCAGTGGGCACTGCCTTCCTTCCAAACTGCTCCTGGGGGAGATGAAGTACAGCATGGGGGGCTGAGGGAGAGTCAGGTTAGGTGGCCTCTGTGAGGCTGCCTGGCACACCCCACACCAGCTGAAAACAGATAACGCTGTGGCTTCCTCCTCTATGTTTCTGTAACAATCATTTACACCTTTCTTCTGACGTTCACCAAGATCACCTCCAACCCAAATATATGCATATTGGTACATTTTGCCCATCA
>NW_007730233.1:53134-59881 GCF_000696425.1 Galeopterus variegatus
GTCTACCAAAGAGAGAGGAACTTTGGGTTCCTGACATCCTGGAGAGACCTTAAAGAGTTCCTTTCTCACTGGACCATCCTCTAACCCACAGAATCCCACAGGACCCCATACCAAAGTTCCCCCTCAGGGTCCTCCTTGGCACAAGTTACGACTTCAACACTTACTTGCCCTGGGCTCTGGGCTGGCCCCATTCTTATGGGATAACAGGACCTACCTCCTAAGGGCTATCATCGGGATCATATGCAACAAAGCAGGTGGTGGTAACCAGTACAGTGCTGGGTTCCCAGTACCTTATTTGTTCCTTTCTCCCATCAGCTGACCCCTCACCTATCCATATTATTCTTATTTACATAGTCATCCTATGTTTATCTTGTTGCCTCCATGTCTTCCCTTTGCCTGGCTGACTGCACAGACTGGGAAACTCTCCTTCCTGGCAATTCAGGGTCCTTCCAGAATGTACCCACCCAAAGGGGGGTTGATACTCCAGGCACCTGGTGCCCAGGAAGAAGAAGGCTGAGAAACTATGGAAGCAGACAGAAAAATGAGGAAATGGAGGGGGGTCCCTCTAAATGGTGGCATCGGGCTTTCCTAGTTCAAGGCCGCAGACAAGGCCCACCAGATGGCCTCAAGAAGACGTGGGGGCAGACAAGCAGAAACAGCCTATTCTCAGCTAGGCCACAGGCTCCAGCCCAGGTCCTTCCCTCTGTCCTCCTTCACATGGGCACCCTCCATCACCTCTTCCAAGCCCCCAGGTTATCTGTGCTCTGTGCCTGGCTCCCCCAACCCAGGGTCCCAAGAGTGGGAAGAGGATGAGTGGCACCAGTGACAGCTGTCCCCTAACAACAGTGCTATTCTGTTGCCCCAAGATGTCATCAGCCAAACATTCACACGGCCCCCTCTCTCCCAGGCCTGGGGGGAGAGGTGGGTGGCTGGTGTGAAAGGCAGGAAGCCACAACTCAAAGGAGGAGCACATCCCCAGCCCAGAACCCTGGAGCCAAAGAAGAGAGAGAACAAGGGCTCCAGGCAGACTCCGGTCAGCCCCCTGCCTTTGGAGATGGAGAGAAACCCTAAGGAGCACATCCCCAGCCCAGAACCCTGGAGCCAAAGAAGAGAGAGCACAAGGGCTCCAGGCAGACTCCGGTCAGCCCCCTGCCTTTGGAGATGGAGAGAAACCCTAAGACGAAAACTTCAGGCTTTCCTCTACCAAGAGATAGTATCTGCCTCCTTAGGGGCCCAGGGAAAGCCCCCAAAGGCAGGACTTTCTCCTCGTGTGCCACCTGCTGGATGGGGAAATCCATTAGAGACCTTGAAGAGGAGACAACAGGCAGGGATGGCCCCAAGGATCCCTCGACTTCTCCCTCCTGCTGTTCCTAACTAGCTCCAAACCACCATGGTGGAGGGGAAGTCAAATGAGTGTAGGGAAGTTTTCAGGGGCTGGAAGCAACAAGCGAGATTTCCTCAGGACTCAAACTTTAAAGCTCTCATGTTCCCCCACCTGAATGAGAGAGTGAGCGAGCCCTGGTTGCTAACACATCTGCTATTTCAGAGGGTTACCCATGCCCCCCGACCACCATCACTAGAGAGAAATAAACTCCAGGACTGGGTCCAAGCTTTGTTGGTATTCATGCACCACCCCTGCTGCTCCCCACCCCCCGCCACCCTAACTGCCTGGCATATAGTGAGGCTTTGGGCAATGTCCGATGAGAGAAATGCGCAGGAAAGGGAACTACGCTCACACTCTCCTATTTTGTGGTTACTAGTGTCCGCAGTTCCCTCTCTGCTTCATTCGTTTAATCATTCATTCATTCCCACAAGAACACATACACGTCATGTGTGTCTGCCAGGGAGACTGTTCCAGAGGGAGGGAGTAGAGCTATAGAAGGCATTGTCCTGGCCAGCCAGTACCTCCTGGCTGGAGGGGTTACGATGCCACTACCCTTGCAAGGCTCAGCGAGGTGCCCGGACTTCAGAAAAGTACTCACAAGAGGCTTGCAGAATTGAATTGGATCTTAAAGATAGTGAGCACCTGTGTCCATCTCAGCCCACTCCTCTCCCACCTGGCACCCTGGGGCGCTTGCCCCACAGACCATGACTCTTGAGACCCAATGCTCCCTAGGAGACAGCCCACAGCTGGGAGCACCACAAGGACTGAAAACTAGAGGGTGGCGAGAGATAGAGGTGCCAGCTGAGGTGTGGGGTGGGAGTAGACTGGGTGAGACTTACCTTTGCTGCTGCAGCAAGTTTTGCTCATCACGGCTCTGAGCCCATGACTCCTGTCTCTGGAACCATCTGCAGAATTTGCTCCATAGGCAGAGAATTAGCCCCTTCTTCTTGGTCAGTGATAACCCCATGGGGTATAGAGCCGGCTCCTTGGGGGGCTGAGGCCGGGGCCAGACCCCGACTGAACTCAGCCTTGGGGCTGCATCAGCCCCCCCAAGGGCCGGCCTGCCCTCTCCCTGTAGAGGTCCCGTCTTCTACGTCCCCTCTGAGTCTTCCCGTGGCTGCCCTGCCCCAGCCAGTCTGGAAAGGGCTCAAGTTTGTACACTTGGCAGAGCTGGGACTCTGCAGGGCTTGTCCGCCTGGAGCTCCTGCTGGGAGTGAGCAGGAGACTTACAGACACTCCCTCCCTCCTCCTAAATTACCTGCGATTTAAAGAGACAGGCCTCAGACCTGCCTACCTTGGGGGCTTGAGTCAATTCCAACTCTCTCTCCACCCAGGTCTCTCTCCCCACCCCCAGCCAGTCATGCCAGAGGAGGCCTTCAAACAGATAGGCAAGGCCTCCCCAGGACTTTGGGTCATCGGTGAGGTGACCTTTCTGGGAAGGCCTGGACAGGTCAGGCTAGACTGAGGGACTCCAGGCAGTATGGGAGGAGGGGGAGGAGCCAGGGTAGGCCCCGCCCAGGACTGCGAGTCCCCTGGAGTGAACGCCCACTTTCTCACAGTGTTGTTTGTCCACCTCCTTCCCCTCTGCTCTCTGTGCCTCCCCCTACTTAGGTCCTGGACTCTTCCAGTTTCATCTTTCACCTGGCCCAAGATAGTTATATAAGTAGAGAAGATTCTTAGTTCTCCCAAACTCTCCTCTCAGTCCCCTCACCAGCTTTTTCTGTAAAGGGACAGATAGTAAATGTAAATATTTTAGGCTTTGCAAGTCTCTGATGCACTTTTTTGTTTGTTTGCTTGTTTGTTTGTTTATTTTATTTTAACTTCTCAATATACATCGTAGTTGATTTTTGTGACCCTTTACCTGTTCCTCTTTCTCCACTCCCTCTCTCCACTCCCCCCCACTACATCATATTTGTTCACTTGTGAAAAGATGTAAAATCCATTCTTCGTTCACCTCCAGGGCACAGAGTCTAGCTGTAGGCAAACCCCTCTCCTGGAGCTCTAGAAGCCCTCTGCACAACACATGTGTATGCAGGTTGCCAAATAAAACGCAGCGCACCCAGTTAAATTAAAATTTCAGAGAAACAACAAAGAATTTTAAAAATATAAATATGCCCCAAATTTTGCAAGTGTTTTATCCCGCAACCTTCCAGTGCAGGTAGCATTTATTCACGGGCTAGCATACGTCGAGCCCTTTAACTGAGTGTTCTCACATGAACTCACGGCAAACCTGTGAGGCAGGTATGACCTGCATTTCACTGATGGGAAAAACCAGAGCTCAAAGTGGTAATGTAAATCCCCCAATGTCACAGAAGTGGCAGAGGCAAGATTCAAACCCACTCCTGACTCCAAACTCCCCCTTCTTTCTGGTCTACCACACTCGCTCTCATCAGCTGGCAAGCAGTTCTGGAGAGGTGGTGGGATGCCTGGCATGGTCACTCAGGAGAACGGACGGATGGCACACAGCACAGCCCACTGTCATCCTATGCACAACTCAACAGGAGCTAGCTGGAGGCCACTGTAAAGATGATTCAGTTCACTTCCCCATTTGCAAGAAATTGAGGCTCTGGCTTATCCAAAGTCCCACTCCAAGCCAGGAACCCAATGGCCTGGGGTGTTTAGAGTCACAGATCTGTATGTGTCACTCCCTAGCTTCAGAATCTGATTTTTTCCTACCTCTGATTCAGAGAGGAGGAAAATGCAGTGAGGGGAATATATGTGTGTGTGTGCCATGTGTGGTATGTGTGCACATGTGCATGTACGTGCTGTGTGGTATGTGATGAGTGTGGTGTGTGTATGTGATATATGTGTGGTGTGTTTGGTGTGTATGTGTGGTGTGTATGTGTTGTGTGTACATGATGTGTCTATGGTGTGTGTGGTGTGTATATTGTATGTGGTGTGTACGGTGTGTGTGTGGTATGTGTGTGTTGTGTGTGTGTGGCATGTGTAGTATGTGTATGTTGTGTATGGCATGTCTGGTGTGTGTATGTGGTGTCTGTAATGGGATTATGGTGTGTGGATGTGTGCATGTTGTGTATGTCTGTGTATGGTATGTGATGTGTGTTGTACGTGTGCTGGGTGTATGTTTATATGGTGTGCATGGTGTGTTTGTGTGTTGTATGTTCATGGTGTGGGTGTGTATGTGGTGTGTGTGCTTGTGTATATGTGTGTTTATTATATGGTGTGCATGGTGTGTGCAGTGTGGTGTGTATGTGTTGTGTATATATGATGTGTCTATGGTGTGTATATGATACATGGTATGTGTGTCATGTGTGTTGTGTGTCTGTGTGTGGTATACATAGTATGTGTATATTGTGTATGGTGCATATGGTGTGTATATATGGTGTCTGTAATGGGATGTATGATGTGTGGGTATGTATGTGTTTTGTATGTCTGTGTGGTATGTGTTGTGTTGTATGTTATTGTGTGTGTGTATATGTGGGGTGTGTGTGTGTTTGGTATGTGTGTGTGTGTGGTGTATGTGGAACATGATGTATGTCTACAGAGTCTGTGTATGGTATTTGCATTGTGTTTTGTGTATGGTGTATATTACGTGGTGTGTGTCACATGTGTTATGTCTGTGTGGTGTGTGTAGGGGGCTGGGGATGCCCAGGTGCGGTGCGGGGTGTCTCTGTTGGGCCGACGCCAGGCCACACAGCCTTAAGTAAACAGTGCAGATCAATTAGCTGCTTCTCCACCCTCCCAGGGTCCAGTGGTTTCGGGCTGGGTGGGGGGAAGACGCTAGAATCCAAACCTTGAACGCAAGACCTTTGTGCCCATTAAGCTAGTGTTTTTCTGTCTGCTGACCCACCCCATCTTCTCTGTCCTATTCAGCTCCAGACAAAGACGCCTCTTTGGTCCGAACGCAAGACCTTTGTGCCCATTAAGCTAGTGTTTTTCTGCCTGCTGACCCACCCCATCTTCTCTGTCCTATTCAGCTCCAGACAAAGACGCCTCTTTGGTCCCCAGTGGTGGAGGGGATAAGGCAATGATGTCCCTGTGGTGTGTGAGGGGGCTACAGGAGGACAGTAGGATGAAGTCATTTTCCAACTGTCCCTTGCTGGGCTTTCTCCACCTGGTGCTGCCTTTGCATGGTCAGCAACAGATGGGACCTGTGAATGGACTCCGAATGGGGGTGGAGGGAGAGCTAGTTTGCTGGATGCAAGCTTCTGACAGCAACAACACATACTTGGTTAGTGCGGGAGGGTAGGCCCTGGGGGGTGGGTGGCACACCCACAGGAGCTAGGAACAGCTCTCCTCCACTCGCCAACCTCTCTCACGTGTTAAAGCTACATTTTCTGTATCTTTCTGGATGGCTGGCTCTCAGGGGACGGGAAGGATGACCTAGACCTGCGCTTCTCTTGAGAAGATGGCCCTGTCCCCACTCCGAGGCCTGGGCCAGTTCATGCTGGGGAAGCACCGCCTGACCCCGGAGGAATCAGTTCTGCAAGCCAGAATCAAGAAGTGTCCACCGAGAGGAGGCTGTTGGTGTTGAGGGTGAGGGGAGATCTGCAGGGGTCAGGACTCATAGGGGAGGGAGGGCCTGAGGGCCAACCTGGATGGGTCTAGAACAGGCTGAGATACCCAGGAGGGAGTTGTTCTAACCAGATCTTCCTGCTCCAGGCTGAGCCTCAAACTCGCAGCACGAGTTAGGTCCTCAGGATTCAACTGAGTGGCCCTGGGGCCAGCGGGTCCACCAGCATCTGCCATCCTCTGAAGCCCCCTCCCCATCAGGGCTGGAGGTGGCCAGGAGACGGTATGATACTTGTGTCAGTCTGTGTGGCCCTGGCACATAGCCCTGGTTTGGAACACAGGAGCTGTTTGACGCATTTCAGGCAAATAATTCTCTGAGGGGGTTGTCCTAGGCATTGAAGGCTATTTGGCAGCACGGAGCCTCCACTTACTAGGTGACAGTAGCATCTCCTTACCCTCAGTTGTGACAATCAAAAAGGTCTTTAGACATTACCCAATATCCCCTGAGTAGCACTATCATCCTCCATTGAGAACCACTGGTTTAGGGCAAAAAAAGTGTATATATACACACATGTATTTATTTTATGTATTTATTATATATGTGTGTATGTATACATATTTCCTGTCTTTGTCTCTCTTTTGCTTGTTCTATGTCTGTTTCTCTCAGTTTTTCCTCTTACTGCATCTGTCACTGTGCAATTGTATCTCTGCTCCTTTGCTCTTAGCCTCTGTGCTAGCGTGTGCGATACTGTGTGTGTGTGTGTGATGTGTGCATGCGTGTGTGGTGTGAGTGTGGTATTTGGCATGTGTATGGTGTGAGTGTGGTGCATGTGTGTGTATAGTGTGTGTACTGTGTGCTTGTACATGTATGAGTTGTGTGTTGTGGTATG
>NW_007730233.1:60248-61373 GCF_000696425.1 Galeopterus variegatus
TGTGTGTGTGTGTGTGATGTGTGCATGCGTGTGTGGTGTGAGTGTGGTATTTGGCATGTGTATGGTGTGAGTGTGGTGCATGTGTGTGTATAGTGTGTGTACTGTGTGCTTGTACATGTATGAGTTGTGTGTTGTGGTATGTAAGGTGTGTTCATATGCAGGTATGGTATGTGTGGGATATGGAGTGTGTGTGCATGTGTATATTTTGTGTGTGTGTTGTGTATGGTGATGTTTGTGTGTGTGATGTGTTGTGTTTGTGTTGGTGATGGTGTTGTGTGTGTTGTGTAGTGGTGTGTGATATGTTTGTGTGTGTGGTGTGTATGTGGTGTGTGTATGTGATATGGGTTGGTGGTGTAGTGTACATTTGTATGTTGTGTGTGTATGTGTGTGGTGTGCTTGTATGTGTGTTATGGTGTGTTTATGTGGTGTGTGTGTGGTGTGGTGTGTTCGCATGTGTGTTATTTTGTGTGTGGTGTGTTTGTATGTCTGTTGTGGTATGTATGTGTGTGGTGTGTTTGTATGCGTGCTGTGGTGTGTTTGTATGTGTGTTGTGTGTGTGTTGTGTGTGTGTGGTGTGTTGTGGTGTGTGTGTGTGTGGTGTGTGTGTGGTGTGTTTGTATGTCTGTTGTGTGTGTGTTGTGTGTGTGTGGTGTGTTGTGGTGTGTGTGTGCGGTGTGTTTGTATGTGTGCTGTGGGGTATCTGTGGTGTGTTTGTATGTGCGTTGTGGTATGTGTGTGCGGTGTGTTTGTATGTGCGTTGTGGTATGTGTGTGCGGTGTGTTTGTATGTGCGTTGTGGTATGTGTGTGCGGTGTGTGTGAGTGTGTGGTGTGTGTGTGTGTGGTGTGTGTGTGGTGTGTTTGTATGTCTGTTGTGTGTGTGTGTGGTGTGTTGTGGTGTGTGTGTGCGGTGTGTTTGTATGTGTGCTGTGGGGTATCTGTGGTGTGTTTGTATATGTGTTGCTGTGTGCGTGTGGTGTGTTTGTATGTGCGTTGTGGTATGTGTGTGTGAGTGTGTGGTGTGTGTGTGCAATATGTAGGATTTGTGTTGTGTGGTGTGCATGTGTATGCTCTGTGGTGTGTTGTGTGGTATATGTGTGCTGTTGTGTGGTGTGTATGTGGTGTTT
>NW_007730233.1:62231-63145 GCF_000696425.1 Galeopterus variegatus
TATGCTCTGTGGTGTGTTGTGTGGTATATGTGTGCTGTTGTGTGGTGTGTATGTGGTGTTTGTGTGTGCACAGGTGCACGCGCACCTGTGTCTAACTCTGAGCGGTCTCTCTGTGCACCCCCACATTTCTTTCCTCTCTCTGACTGCTCCCTCTCTTTCTGCTCTGGTCGGCTTGCCTCTACCCCTCACCGCTCGGAGGCTGTCCCTTCAGCTCTGCCGTCATCAGCAGGGCTGGCAAGGCAGGCCGAGGAGCCGCGAGGATAGAGCCAGTGGGGCAGCGAGGTCAAAGCCACTGTACACTCAGCTTGGAGTTTGTTCCAGTCACTAGGTTCACGAGCCCCAAGTGCCAGCTCATAAAGTCCACAAAGGAACCGATGCAAGGTAGGTCAGCAGGTGAGCGTGCGTGCACTTCAGGAGCACCGCCCAGGGGCTGGGGAGGACGGTGTGCTGCTAAGATGTGTGACTGGGAGCCTGGTGAGCCGTGCTCTAGTGCTGGCTCTGTCACTGCCTGGACAGCACTTCACGCTGAAACCCTGCAAGGTCCTTTGCAACTCAAATATCCTGTGATTCTGAAGAAATACAAGTCCCATGTTGTTGGCTCCATGTGTATATAAAGTCACTTCAGCCCACACAGGTCAGGAGGGCTAATTTGTTGCAAATACGCCATGCACTTTTCCCCAAAATGTGAGTTTAGTCCCTAAGACCCTTTTCTCAGCCCAATTGCTGGTGGACTCATTCATTTGTCCCAAGCTTTCATTTTCTAAACTTCTCAGTCCTCAGCCCCACTAAGGCCTCACTCTGTGGTGTAAATTGTACACAGAGCTTCAGATTCTAGACCCTTCCTTGAAAAGGTCTGGGAAGAGCCAAGAGGAAGATGGTTGAAGGACTGTGTTAGTGGTGGAAATGGCTCATGG
>NW_007730233.1:63260-65631 GCF_000696425.1 Galeopterus variegatus
CTGGGAAGAGCCAAGAGGAAGATGGTTGAAGGACTGTGTTAGTGGTGGAAATGGCTCATGGCGGGTAGAGGCCATGAGAAACAGCACTGTGCAGTTAGTTCCACCTTCTCAGATATGCATGTGCATGATATTTGACATAAATTTCTGCGTGGAGTATTTTATGTCAAAATGAATCAATCTGTGATAGCAATGTTTTAGAATAATTGTGTGTGTGCACACGCATGTATCTGTTTTCTGGCTTCCTCCCAGTAGTCTGTAGATTTCAAAACCCACAGGCACTACCCCACCGCAGAATGTGTCCACAGGGCATTTATGGACATATGTGTGCAAGCATCCTCCCCTCTTCTTGTCCGTTCCCCCAACTGTCTGCCAGTCCTCATGCCTCTCCCCTCCACTCACCTCTGCAGTGGAAGACCATTTGGCCCAACCTTGAGAAATCTCATGCAGTCTGTGTGGCCCCTCCTTCACCCTCTCACCAAGTCTGACTATATTGTTTCCTATGTCCCCCTTGCAGATATCAGGGAGGGGGCTAAGTGCTGGTCTGGGAAGAATGGGTGCTGACCATCATGGTTTGTGGGAGCACCCAAAGCTTTAGAGAAGCCCGTGAGTCCCATGGGCTCCACGGTGCTCTGACCTGACCCACCCAGCCCCAAGCTGGAGTCATGGCCTACAACCCCAACGTGGGCCTCCCTGGAAATATGACCCATGAAGGAGGGTGTCAAAGTCCACAGCCTTCCCCTAGGCTGAGCCTCTGGGACTGCTGGCCCTGTTTCCCTCAAGCCTCTTTTTTTCTGCTCCCTTCCAGACACTGAGGTCTTCTCTCTTCCAAAGCTGGATTGCCAGTCCTCTCCACCCACAGTCCCGGGCCCCATCCCTTCTCTTGCAGGCACCAAAGTCAACCAGGAAGAGAGGCTTCTGAAGTGCGCATGGCCCCCAAGGAGCTTTACACGTACACCAAATGTGCTGGGAGGGAGGCTGGCTTTCTGGGCGAGGGCAAAGAGAGAGAGCAGTCCACTTGTAATCAGGACAGCCGCACTCTAAACCCAATTCTCGCCGAAATTGCTTGGTTGATGTTGGCCAAGCCATTTACTTTTTAGGTTCTTGATCTGCAAAAATAAAAACTCCATGTCTTAAGTTCCCCTCTTTCTTTCTCCACCTTCTGCTCCCCTAGTAAGCCCCCTTCAGCTTCCAGGCACAGGCAGAATGGAGCTCAAAGCATCATCATATCAGAAAGGACTCTCATCTCTTTCAGGTTAGGTCTAGCTGTCTTTGTCTTTGAATCATACTGGCAGACACCCCACCAGGCAGAGAGGAGAAAAGAGAAGGCAGGCAGGCAGAACACGGAGACACCAGGAGAATCCTGTGGTCTGAGTAGCTCTGGGTGGGCAGAGGGTAAAGTTTCCCAACCATGGTGATTCCCGCAGCCCTGGAGAGCCACAGGTAGAGGAGGGGACAAGGTTTACGGTCTTCCTGAGAAGGCAGGAGTGGGCTGGCTCTCCGCTCCAGGGCAGTGTCTCCAGATTCCGTGCCCCACACTACCAGCTGTTTCTACTTGGCAAGAACCATGTTGCTTCTCAGCCAGAGGGTGTGGGAAGGTGGGTGTGGGGCCCTGAGTTTAGAATAAGCAGCATTGGTTGGGGCTGGAGACAGGACCTAAGCATTATCCCAAATCTCATCACGGCTGTTAAAAATCCAAACCAAAAGCAAAGCCCTTTTCCAAAAGCATGAATTCAGTCGGGTAACCACAGCCTGTTGGAGCAGAAGTCCGCAGTGGCAGCATTCTATTGCCAGTCTTCCCCCAGTTTGTCCTCACCTGCACTTCATACTCTATTTCTCTCCCCACCCTGACAAACTCAGTGAAAGGGCAGCGAGTGATAAGAACTCTTTCAAATTTTATTTATCTAACACAAGTACTCACCCAGACACCCCACCACCTCAGTCATAAAAACCAAGCAGAAAGCCAGACTTGTTTAAGAGTAGGAGGAATTGTTTACTGTGTACAGACACGTGCAGGTCATGGGAGGTAACACACTGGGAGCAAGTGTACTTATTCCTGCAGGTCTGGGGCTGAGGAGTGGGGGGCAGAGAGACCAAGGAGAAGGGACAGAAGGAATGGAGCTGGGCAGAGAAGGAGGAAATGTATTGGGGGTGGAGTCGGGGACACGCCTGAGGACCTGCAGGCTGGGAGGCAGACCCAGAGGCGCCGGTGAGACAGGGGGAAACCCCCCCTTCCTACAGCTGAGGCTGTGGCCTCCCCCCTTGATGGAGAAGCAGCAGGGAGAAGGTGCCCTCCATCCCAAGATTGGGAGACAGCGCCAAGCTGGGGCACAAGGGGCTGGGAAGATTCTGTGGCTGGTACCTGAGCAGGGTG
>NW_007730233.1:66185-111685 GCF_000696425.1 Galeopterus variegatus
CAGCGCCAAGCTGGGGCACAAGGGGCTGGGAAGATTCTGTGGCTGGTACCTGAGCAGGGTGCAATGGGATGCTGAGAGGAGGGTGGCAGGAGCCAAGAAGGCCAGGTGGTGGTGTCCCAGCTGGGTACAAGGAGAAACTGAAGCCAAACAGTGTGTTCTCCAGATGGCTGTTGGGTAAGGCTGGACCTGGGCACCAAAAGCCTGAGGTCCCTAGTCAACCACTACAATAACAGGAACTAGGAGATTAAACAAACAAACAAACAAACAAATAAACAAAAACTTAGCTATTCTGCAAATCCCCCACCTCCCTTGGCCCCACCACACAGGATTCCCAGGATGTGGGAGGAACATAGCGTCCTCCCATGTGTAGGGCCCTGTGCACGTGGGAATGTGGATGTTAAAGGTGCCCCTGGATTTGTTTGAGCATGCATGCACTGGGACATGGATGGGGGTGTGCGGGGGGGTGGGGGGAGCATCTGCTGGAGTATACAATAATCTGATAGAGATCTGGTCACTCAGTCATCACAGAGCTATGTGCTGTACCCTGGGGGCAGTTTCTAACTTCAAATGCCGACTTTGGAGTGTCTGAGGAACTCCCGAGTCTCCAATCCTCTGAGAAGTCCAGGAACCAGTTCGTGGTCAGGGCTCGGCCTAAAATCCTTGCATAGAGACCAAAGTGCAGAAGGAAACCACCAGAGAACTATCCAAGTCACCATAAAAGGTGCTGGTGTGTGATTCTGTGGCTAAGGTTTTGCTGTACGCCCATCATCAAAGGTGCAAATTTATTGTCAGGCATATATGCAAGTGCTCATGAGCTCAGACACTCAGATGTGTCTCTGAGTTCCATTCTCTGTGTCTGACCTTGTTACAGACTTGTGGAGAAGGTAGTGCCCCACACGACTAGATCTGGATTTTTCCATCTGTCCATATGGATGAAGGAACCATTGAGGAGACAGATCTCTCCAGGATCCCAGAAGTCCTGGGTTATTGTTCTCTCTGTGCTGGTGAGATCTGTGACCTCGATCAGACAATCTCTCTGAGAATTGACTTCCTTGTCTGTAAAATGGGGACACTAATCCTGCTCTATTTACTTTATAGGGTTGTTGTTAGGATTAAAGAAGATAATGGACATAAAAAAGACTTTATACAGTATAAAGTGTCATATGAATGCAAGTCATTTGTGTTATCATCTCGGCTTGAGTAGGAGTTTTTGAAATTGAACACATCTAGGAAGCAGCTTTCCAGTAGGGACGTTAGAGCTGTCTGGTCTCAGAGCTGTCAATTTTGTGGCCAAAACACAGGCCTTGGGGCAAGATAAATTTGGGCTCAGAGTCTGACTCTGCTAATTACTAGTTGAATGATCTTGAGCAAATTAGTTCACCTCTTTGTACCTCAGTTTCCTTGTCTACAAAATGGTCACAGAAACAGTCACTTGACCTTAGGCAAGTAACTCACCCTCTCTGGGCCTTAGTTGCCTGTCTGTAAAGTGAGGTAAGAACAGCTAACGTGCAGCTCGAAAGGACGAGATGAGGTGGTGTGCGAGCTACCTGCTGCGGTGAACGTGCAGCAATAGCTTCTGCTCCGATTTCCTTGTTCTTCTATTCTTTTCTGTCTTGGAGACTTTTCAGGGACCAGCTCACCCTCCCATGAGCAAATCCTCCTTCCCTCCCTGTACCTGCTGCGGTGAACGTGCAGCAATAGCTTCTGCTCCGATTTCCTTGTTCTTCTATTCTTTTTTGTCTTGGAGACTTTTCAGGGACCAGCTCACCCTCCCATGAGCAAATCCTCCTTCCCTCCCTCTCCATGGGGTTGGGGCAGATCCAACCTCTGACCGTTACCCCCCACAGTTTCTGTATCATCTATCCCAGAGACCTCACCCCCGTCCCTCCTGAAGAGACTGTTTAAACCTAACTCCCTTGTTCACTGTTGGCTTGAGTAGAGAGAAAATAAGGTCTAAGGCATTTCTCCTACACCAGGATTTCTTACCAGGTCGATCTTACCCTAGTTCAGGAAGATGCCCCAGATGACGTGGTTTGTAAGTTCCCAGCTCACCCCCTGAAGCCCAATTCAAACATCATATTCTTTCTTTTCTTCCTTCTGCACTCAACTTGGCCAGCCAGGGCTGGTGCCTGCCTCCTCTGCACTCCCAGCTCTCTCCCCTCCTGCCCTGGCTGTAAAGAATCACATTGCATCAGCATCCTCCCTTTCCCTGCCTGCTGCCCTCACTTGGAAAGGCTAAATCACTTTGCCGCCTTCTTTTTCCCCATTGGAGTACCTGGTGTAGAGTGTAGGTTGAACCACGTTGTGTGAAGAATGAGCTATGCCAAGGAATCGTAAGCTATTCAGTAGGTGTATTTCCTTTCCTAGGCCCCAAGGACAAAGGTAGTACAGTGTATAAGAGAGGGGCCAGAGGTGACAGGAACAAGGGAAGGTGGCAGGCAAGTCTGTATGTGTGTGCCCAGTGGGGGTGGGGTTGTTTATCAATCCCCAGCCCACACACAGAGAAACTGCTCTTGGAAGATTAATTGGCCTGGGGAAGGTGGGCAGGGAGCAGCAGCCAGGATGGAGGGAGGGTGCAGGGTGTGCGACAAAGGCACCTGTGTCCTCCCACCCTCCTGTCCCCGACTCCCCATCCTGGCTGGCCTGGGACCCAGAGGGAGGGAGAGATCTCTAAACTGAGACCTAAAGGGGCTGGGACAGAGGTGCCAAGGGGCCTGGGAATTGCCTCCTCCTTGTCCACACCAGGTTCATCTGTGGAGGGAGAGAGACAGGGAAGAGCAGGACTTTTGCCTGGTAAAGAAAGAACCAACCATGTGTTCCAGCTCTCCCTTTGGATGTGCTTTCTGGACATGGTTTATGTGCGGAGGGGAGAGGGAAAGCGAGGGACCACGGAAAGGGGCCTGGGTTCTGAGAGTCCCTGGGAGATGGAACGAGCCATCCATTGGTGGGTTATGCTGACTCAGGAGCACGAAGAGGCTCTAAGGACTGTGCCCAGGTCACCCGCACTGCCTGGATAGAGCCGAGGAGAAGCAGAGGCAGCGAGAACACAAGGGAGGAGAACGGGCGGCAGGCCCAGATGCTGCAACCACTCCTTACATCAATAACATTTTAGTACCCGTGTGCTTTCACATGCTTTCCTATTGTCACAACCATGTCAGGTAGACAAGTCAGGAATTACCCACATCACCTCCTGATGCACGAATTTTCTCAGCTAATCCCATAGCAGAGCTGGGGACCGAGACTGGGTTTTCACCTGTGCATGTCATCCCTGAAAGGCCGCAGCTCTCGTGGGGGCTGTGCTCATGGGGGTGAGACAGGGGGCAGCGGCAGACAGAGCTGGCCTCAGGTTAGCCCAGACCTAAGATGCCCACTGGCCCGAGGCCACAGTGGTGGCTGGGGTAGGGTGGTGTGATGATGTGTCCTGGGGTACGTTGTAACAGCCCCCTGAGTTGAGTCCATTGTGTGATCAAAGAGGATTTAGGGAAGCTGTTCAAGCAGAAGGAAGGAGAAGAGAGTAAGCTCTGTTGGTAAGAGCAGCTCTTTCAGAATCGCCCAGCAGAGCCCCTCTCCAGGACACCTGGTGCTGCACAGGGAAGTGTGGACATTCACATGGAACTCCTCCCAGCTGCAGACTGGCCTTGCACAAACCCCCGCTCCCTCAGGCCCAATTGGTCATAATTGCTGCCTCCTCTATCCCAAGATAACAAAGAGTCACCAGCAAAATGAGGAAGGTGTGTCCAGGCCCTGCCAGGTGGCTTCTGCCTGGCTGCCATGCTGGGGCAGAGAGAGAGATTCTCGCTTCTCCAACCTCTCCCAGTGGGTGTGACGACACTCAGTGTTAACCTAATCAGAGTATTTCATTCCATGCGCAATTCTTACCTTTTCCTCATTAACCCTTAAGTAAGAACAAGTGAGCCTGACTCAGAGAAGCAAACGGTCCCTGATTCCACGTCAAGGCGTTTCCCCAGTCTCCGCCGAATGATCCCAGGTGGGCCGAGGGGCCTTCCTCCTCTGGCCCCATCTCTCTGCCCTGCCTTTGCCATGCCCGTCTTGCCCTAGAGACCTGCCAGGGTGGCCTTTCCTTCACCCAGTCCCTCCTTCCCTCTTTTCTCCCTCAAGCCTGATCTTGCATTTCTTCAGGGACAATTTAGGGGGAGGGACGCTGACCTCTGGCCGCCTTTCCCAAGGCTGCAAGCCAAGCCACTCCTCAGGGAAATGCGGTGGTTCTTACCCAAACCCTCAACTTTATCAATAAAATACTTTGCAATTATCCAGGAGGGGACATATTTTTAAAGTCCAGTGACTCCTGAAAGAAGAAAATTTCCCCATCACTTTGTCTCTGGCCCGTGAGTCATGCGGGAGCAAGAAATTCCTGGGCTCTACATTCTGAAGTCAACAGGGAGGGGGAGAATGACAACCATTGAGGAGTGCCTGAGGAATTCCTCAAGCAGGAACAGCAGTATTTCTTTCCCTCTGTTCCCTCTTCTGTCTCTGGAGCCCCATAAAGAAGCCTGGCAGCTGCCTGTTGCCTGGCAGGAAAAGAACACCTGCCATCTAGTTGAACCCTTCAGCACATGGGTCACTTATCACACCTGCCCTTCGGTATAGTGATGTCCGTGCATGTTTCCTCCTCCCTTCTCACTTGGCCTCCTGAGGGCAGATGTGAAATCTTGTAGATCACCTTAGTGCCTCTTACAGAAGGTACCACACACCAGCAGCTCAGGAAGCTCTGTCCCAGAGCTTTGCCACTGCAAGTTCTTCCTTTGTCCTCTCCCTCCTCATAGCCCCTACTTTCTCTTCTTCCTCCTCCTCCTCCTTTGTCTGTCTCTTTCTCTCTCTCATTTCTCTCTCACACACCCAAAACTATATCTAAGCCGCCAAAATGTCCCAGTAATCACATTGGCATTGGTCGTTACTCTTTCCAAAGTGTTTCCACTCATACATCATCTTTAATTATCACGACTTCACTCAAAGGTAGGCATTTTTACCACCTGTGAGAGGTGGAAAAAAAGCTGGAGTACGCATGGCCAGTGGGAGAACTTAGAAAAAAAAAAAACAAAAACAGGTCAATCATTCATAGATTTTACAATACGTTGTACCAGCAATTGCCAAAATGTCCCAGTAATCACATTGGCATTGGTCGTTACTCTTTCCAAAGTGTTTCCACTCATACATTCATCTTTAATTATCACGACTTCACTCAAAGGTAGGCATTTTTACAACCTATGAGAGGTGGAAAAAAAGCTGGAGTACGCATGGCCAGTGGGAGAACTTAGAAAAAAAAAAACAAAAACAGGTCAATCATTCATAGATTTTACAATACGTTGTACCAGCAATTATGCCTGGTGCTGGGAATACAATGATGAATAAGGTGAACACCATCTTTGCCCTTGTGGGACTTACAGTCTACTAAGGAAGATACGTATTTAAATAAATAAGGGAAAGCAAGTGCAGGGTATAGAATAAAAAAGAAAATATAGGTGGTCTGGAGACACAGCACAGGTGGTCTAACGTAGCTTAGGAGTCAAGGACCAACCCCTCCCCAGCACGCCCACACACACACACATGCACACAAGCACCCCAAGTAGATGGTCTTTAAGCTGAGACCAATAAGATGCATAAAGAGTTACAAAGATGAAAGGGAGAATGGGTGTGGAGAGGTAGAAAGTTTCAGCAATTGTGAGAGCCAAAAGAAAGGTGAATGCTTTACTATCCAGGAAAGAGAAATAACTCATCCTGGTGAAATAGAGTGCAGAAGGAGAGAAATGCGAGGAATGGCTCAGGGGATGGCTTCCAAAGATCACAGCTTGAGGCAGGAGTTGCATCTTACAAAGGTCATTTTGTCTGTAATGCAGACTACAGATTGGACAAGAACAAGACACATGCAAAGAGAGCAGTTAGGAGCCTACATCCATAGTACAGGGAATGATAGTGGCCCATTTTAGAAGAATGACAACTGGTTTGCAGAGGCAGAAACAGTGGAGGATTTTTTAAAATGTATATTGGAATGGAATAGTCTTTAAAAAGGATTAAGCGACAAAAGCAAGAACTTTTTCTGATATACTGTACTATTATATGTGTTTTAAGAGGAATATATACATACATATGCTTGGATATGCCTAAGCAATTTTAGAAGGATAAATAACAAACTTTTATTAATCAAAGTCTCTGAGGAAAACAACTGAGGGGCTGGAACAAAGAAAGCTTACTTTCTTGTACATCTTGTGTGCTTTCTGAATTATATGCCATGTGATGCATTATCTAATCAAAACCAGTTGTTTTTTTTTTTTTCAAAGGAGGTGTTTTAAGGAATAGAATATCCACAGGACTCACTGAGACCTGCTGGGTGTTAGAGTTGATTCAGAAGTGTTGGGGATGACACCTGGGACTCTGGACAACTTTGCTATTGTGCTGCCACTTACTTGTTCAGAAGCACTGGTGGAAGAGCAGGTTTGGTGAGGAAGAAAAGATGTTCAGTTTGGGACATGCTGAGTTTGAGGTCTGTGAAATATCCAGGTGGAGCGGTCCAATAGATAGGCATCCAAGCTGTTCATGCCTGGAGCTCAGGAGGAAGATCTACTCTGAAGATAGGGAGTTGGGAATTATGAGCTTATGTATGGTAATCTATGGAACTAGGTGAAACTGCCCGGGTGGGGAGGAAAACAGAAAGCCCTGTGTACCAAAAATATTTCAAGGATTGGTAGAAGAGAAACAGCCAGAGTGGAAGGAATGTGTGACACTAGACCTGTTGGGAAGTGGTGAATGGTCGACTGTCATCTGGATGCTACAGAGAGTTCAAGCAAAACTAAGACTGCCCAGTGGGTTTAACTACAGGTAAATAACCTTGACAAGAGTGGTGTCCGTAGCCTGGAGAAGACAAAGTCAAATCGCAGTAAGTTGAAGAATCAGTGAAAGGTCTATAAACAATAGGGCTTATGCTTAAGACCTTTGGCCCCGAGCAGAGGGTAAAAGCATAAATAGAGCAGCAGCTGAAAGGAGCAGCAAGGTTAAGGACAGGCATTTGCATTTTCTTTGAAAATGGGAAAGAATAGAACATGCTTATTTGCCGACAGAACTAGTAGAGGAGAGGTTGAATATATCCAAGTGAGAACAGTCAGAGGAGGATGGACTGGAATGTCTAATGAGACAAACAGACAAATGGATCTGGAACACAGGTGGGGGTCTGCTTCACACAGGATGGAAGTGCTTGCACTGCACAAGAGAATGAAGAGGAATTCTGGTGACTGTGCACTTTTGAACACAATGCCACCAGTGTGTACCAGTGCTTGTGAGTGTGTATTCACGTTAGTGTGACCACACACTGTTTGACACGCATCTCTGCATTTGTGTGAGTATTGGAATGAACCTGTCTGTGGTTTCACAAATCCCACTTACCTCTTTGGTATTCCAGATCACAGTCCTCCTAAAAGGTGTCTTGGCTTTTTGGTGGGGGTAATGATAGGGCTGGGGTGAGAAGTAAAGGGCTGGGGACAAGAGGGAGGATGCTGTGGATTCATTGAATTGTGTCCCCCAAAGTTCATATATTAGAAGTTTAATTCCCACTGTAACTGCTGAGGGTGGGAAATCCTAGTATGGTAGTTGAAAGGTGGAGTCTTGAAGGGCCATGCCATAGTGAATGGATTAATAATGGTAGTCAGGGGTGTGGTTCTGAGGGCTTTAAAAGAAGAGCACATGAGAAATTCTCTCTTTTTGCTCTGCTATTTTCTGCCATGGGAGATCCCTGGGTCCCCGTTGTCACTACCAAGGCCTTCACGGAATGAGTTCCTTGGACTCTGGATTTCCCAGCCTCCGAAACTGTAAGCAATAATTTTTTTTCTTTTCTTTTTTTTAAATAAATTATCCAGTTCCAAGTATTTTGTTATAAGCAACAGAAACAGACTAATACAGAGGATGTACTCATATATGAGGCCCTATAAGGAGTGCTCTAGACACCCGGTTTCCAAATTTCCCTCCTGGAGAGGTATGGCCAGTTCTCTATGGTTCTGCTCCCTTCACAACTCAGCATGGGGACAGAGGAAGATGGGAGTGCAGGATGGCTATGTCAGAGGCCCATCAACAGCCTGTTGACTCTAGGAGCAAGATTGGTTAGCTGCTAATGAGCCATGGGAGGGATAGAGCAGGGAGGGTCCTAAAGAAGAAATGATTGGGCCATTCCAACATAGAAAAGTATCATTGACCATGCATACTTAAAAACACACCAGGATGCAAACAAGATGCAAACACTTCAAACTCCGAGTCTCAAAAAATAAGGATAAGACAACTCAACAACAACAACAATAAAAACAACCTAATTCAAAAATGGGCAAAGAACTTGACAGATATTTCTCCAAAGAAGATATACAAATGTCCAATAAATAAGTACATAAAAAGATGCTCAATATCATTAGTCCTCAGGGAAAGGAAAATCAAATCAAAACTACAATGACATAACACCTCACACTCATTAGGAAGGGAATGTAAATGGTGAAACTGCTGTGGAAAACAGTATGGCAGCTGTTCAAAAAATTACATGTAGAATTGCCATATGACCCAGCCATTCTATTTCTATGTATATACTCAAAAGAACTCAAAGCAGGGACTTGAACAGATATTATCATAGCGACATTATTCACAATAGCCAAACAGTGAAAAAAATTCAAATGTCCATCAATGGATGAACAGATAAACAAAATATATATGAAATATCATTAGGTCTTAAAAAGGTATAAATTCTGGGAAACATGGAAATTCTACAACACCTAAATGAACTTTGAGAACATTATGCTACGTGAAATAAGCCAGACAAGTTAACACTAGCATTTCATGATTCCACTTATATGAGGTATCTAGAGTAGTCAAATTTATAGACAGAAAGTAGAATTTTGGTTATCAGGTCTGGGAGGAGGAAATACTAAGGAGTTATTACTTAACGGGTATAAGAGTATCTGTTTGGGATAATGAAAAGTAGATGAATAATGGTGACAGTTGTAAAACAATGTGAATGTACTTAATGCCACTGAATTGTACATCTAAAAATGATTAAAATGGTAAATTTTATGTTACATGTATTTTGCCATAATAAAAAAAAATTAAAGAAAGCACAGATAAGGAAACTTTCTTTTTGCAGTTTTATAGTTCAGGATTGGTTGCTAGATGAGGAGACAGTCTTACAGGAGGGTAGGAAAATAGGAAGGGCCACAACTTTTGTGCCATACCTGAATCTTCTCACATTAAGACCTGTGGAACCAGGCAGACCTCATAGCTTACTACTCTCTAGTGCCTGCATGAGACAGAAGGCAGGTGGTCCGGACAGTAATCTAGCGTCCCTACCTAATGTCTAGGTGCAAAGTCCAATTTTGCTCAAAACGATACCTTCTTTTCCCAAGATATGTGACTTCCAAGAACCCAGAAGACATATGGGACCATAAATGTCCATTGCTTATCTCCAGAAATGCTGATGTGAAGGGCGAAGCACAGCCCTTTAAGAATTATTCTGTCCACACCCTCCCATGATTAACAGGCGTGAAAGTTAAATACTTGCAGAGGTAGGTGTCTCCCTCTCTGCTCCCACCCCAGGCCCACCTAGAGTCAGGTCAAGAGTAACAGGGATCCTAATCATATATGGTAGACCTCCTCTCCATCCCCCTCACCAAGGTCCAGTCCAAGATTGAAGTGTCCCAGGGTGTTTCTACGAAGGATCTCCCAGCCCCGGTGACTGCTGCTGCTTCTGGATGTAGTCCGGGACAGGGAAGGAGTTGGGAGAGTCAGGGAGGCCCTGGCTAGAGTCTCAGTCTCAGCCACAGAGCGCTGCTTCTCAGAAAGATGCTCTTGTCCGTCCTTGTCCGAGCACTTGAAAGCTTCCACATAGCGAAGCATTCGTAAGGAATTCTGATCATGGTGGTTCTCGACCCTGGTGAGGGGAAAGGAGGACTCAGTTGAGATGGGGAGACATGGGCCATGGGGAGAAGCAGAGGTGAACCTGTAGGAAACAGGAGCAAGAGGAAGGGGAAGGAAGGGACCAGAGTTGAAGCAAGAGGAGCAGCTAAGAACAGGTGAAGGGAAGGGGACTGGAGCGGAGGCTAAACTGGGCCAGAGATGAAAGAGGTGGAGCAGTCAGGGTTTGGAGGGTAGCAGGGCGCGCGTGTGGTGCTAATATTTGGGAACGTGAAAGAAAAACGGAGCCAGTTAAGAGATACGTGTGTCACAAGGATGAGGAGATGCCACTCAGGAAATAACTGAGGAGAGAGGAAAGCCAGGTTAGGAGAGGCAGGCAGAAGAGAAAGTGGACTCTGGGCCGAGTGCACTGGAAATGGAGGTCAGGCAGGAAGACGGACACAGTGGGGAGAACCTATGCTTGCATCTGAGCACTAACGCATGTGTACAGCCTTCCACACATGGCTGCCCTCAGGCGCACACAGCGGCCCCACCGTCAGCGCACTGGTTAACCCCCGTCCACCCCACCCTTCGGAGCCACCCCACCCCCCAGGCTAATGCAATCCGGTCTTCATGCCCACGGCCTCCTGCGCATGGGCAGCCCACTCCCGCGCATGAGCAGCCCACGCCCGCGCATGGGCAGTCCACGCCTGCGCATGAGCAGACCACGCCCGCGCATGGGCAGTCCATTCCTGCGCCGTCACTCACCGCAGGAACCAGCGGTCCCCGAGGCCATACTTGCGCCCGCAGATCCCGGAGCGAGGCCACAGGCAGCGTGGCAGCTTCCGCTCCAGCATCACCGTGGTGGCCACGACCTGAAAGGAGGCGAGAGGGAGAAGGAGAACTGAGAAAGAGCCGGGAGGTTAAGAGAGATACTGAGGCCACCGGCAAAGGAAACCGAAGTGCCCTGTAGACGAAGACAGGAGGCCAGACAGCGATTTATCCACCCCGTTGCCTGCGCCACGGACCATGCTACCTGCTTTACTCATCAGAAAAAAGGAAAGAGAATGTTTTTTTGAGTGTTTTCAGTTAAAAAGTGACCCCTACGTTGCTATTGAGAACCATGAAAAACAAGTCACTCCAAATTAATCTCATTTCCTTTTTCATAGGAAAGTCATAGACCAATTATCTTAATTTAAATAAAATGATCACATAGAATCTCTATGATTTCAGGGATAAAACGCTGCTGCTACTGTTCAGGGAATTTGTGGCCAATTAAATATCTACATCTTGAGAAGAAAAAGCTGATTCATGGCTTCAACCCCAGTAGGGAAATTTCTAGTAGCACATTATATATTCTGTCCTTTGCCCAGTCCTCATTAGCTCCTTAGATGAAACGTCAAAGACAAGCTTATCAAATATTCCCATGACGCAAAACTGGGAGGGATCTGTAATACGTGTGTGACAGAAGTGATATGAAATAATCTCACCACACTGGATTGCTGGTCTAAAACCAATAACATGAAATTTAAGAAAGCCAACTGTCAGGTCCTGCATTTCCATTTAAGGAGCTTAGCTAAGTGAATCATCGAACAAAGATGTAGGGGTTCTGGTTGAGAGCTTCTACGGGCCAGCTGTATGTTTGCTAAAGACATGGCTCGATTTTAGGTGCTATCAGCAGTATAATGCCCAAAGTAAGGAAAGCCATGAGCTACCTTTGTGCTGCACTGCTTCGCTCATACCAAGGTCCATCCTGGTTGCCAAAGGACTGTTAGGACAAGGACAGAAAGGTGCGATCAGGATGGACTGGAGCCAGGAAGCCTGACTTACTGCAGGAGCTAGCAATCCTTAAAACAGCCCATTCTCAACCTTGGGCTCTTCCACCTCCTTTCATTTTTTTAAAAAAAATTTTATTGAATCATAATTGGTTATACATATTTTGGGGGTTCAACATTGGCATATGTTGATCAAATCAATATTACTAGCATATATATTGTTACAAATCATACTTATTCTTTATGTCCCTTGTCCAATCTCTTCTCATCCACCTCTCCCTCCCCCCTCTCGCCGCTAATTACCCTAGATTTCTTCTCTCCTTCTGAAAGAGTAGTGGTTACTCTGTTGATTTGTTGCCTAGATGATCTGCCAAATACTGAGAGGTGTGTTCAGGTCCCCCAATATTATAGTAGAGCAGATGCTTCTTCTGTCACTCTGGAATGATCTTTGGGGAGAGAGACATCCTCTTCTTTTCTTCAGTCTCTGCTGGTGACTCCTTGTGTCAATGCACTCCAGTGACTAGCCGGACCATCTGCATGGTGGTTGTGGTGTCTAGCCACTTTTGCAGCAGCTGTGGTTATTCTGGTGGCTGTGGTGGGCCACCCACATGGAGATGATGTTTTTGGCGTACTCCTTAACTAGTTGATGTGGCACTGGCAGTGTGCCTGGTTGTGGGCAGAGGGTCCGGTCTCCAGTTCCATGCCTCCGGACCCCAGGTGGGCCCCATGGCAGTGGTGGTGTGCCTGGTTGTTCCCCCTTTCTGGCTTGGTGGCCCAAGGGACTTCCAGTCCTTCTAGGTGTTACAGGTGTTCTCTGGTGAAATGAGACCTTTACTAGTTAATATCAAACTTTGTCTCTGGTTGTGGGTACTCTGTTTTTCCTTTCAGTTATCCGTTGGATTATTTGCTGTTCCCACCACTTAAACTCTGTGCTGGAACTAATTTGTTGTCCTTTGCTTACTTCTAAAGTAGGGGAACATCCTGTGGGGGCCAGTACTTGAGCTCTGTTATTGAGCTAAATTTCTGCTTTGCTGTTGATTCTCTGGGGAAGGCTTTTTGTGCAGCTCAGGTTTTAATGGTTGACTTTAGAGGACTTCTGGGTTTAGTGAAATCCAATGTACCTGGGTTGTGTACAAACACTGGTCTGGGCCTGACTCTTTTCATTAAACTGCACCCAATGCAATTCTGTATTCTTGACCAATCTCCTCTAAGTTGTCCTACACTGATTGGGGGGCAGATTAGCTGTCCTTGCCATTTCCCAGTGTTCTCCCAGTGGGCCCATCTCCTCCACTGCCCATGCTGCAAACACTTCCCATGGGACAGGCTGTATGCTGGTCCCTTGCAATGACTCACCGGCCTCTTAATGGCTCCTTTTTTTCAGTTGTTGTGGCTCCTTGCTTCTATGTGGGTCTATGGGAACCCTTTTAGTGGTCTTGCAGGCCTGGGGGCCACCAAGGCCCTCTTCTCCCCTGCTGCCTCCATGCAACTTAATCCAGAGGGCACAGCTGTGGCTTTTGCTGGCTCCCACTCCATGCACTCAGTAGCTCCAGCCTGGAAGCAGCTATGGCTCAAATTGGTTGGAGAGGTTTTCTTCTTTCTCTCATCATGGCTTCTCTGGCCTTCATGCAGATCTCTCCTCCTCTTCCCCCGAGCTCTAGTGGCCCCACCCTGGCTGTCATTGCTTTTTAATAGATGTAAATTAGTTGATTTGTAAGAGAGAGTGACACTGGGGACCATCTATTCCACCATCTTGACTGGAAGTCTCCCACCTCCTTTCTTACTACTCCAGATGTCTCTCAGTTTCTTAGTTGCACCAAGTCCCCTCTTAGTTCAGGACCACAATCATTCTGTTCTCTTTCCCTGGATAGCTCTTCTTCTTTCCCTTGAAAAGGATGCTTATTGCTCTTGGGCCTTAAACATCCTTCTTCTGGTAACAGCACCCATCTTTCATGTAGGGAATTGCTCCTTCCCCATTCTCAGTCCATTGGTTAGAGTAGACTGGGCTGCACAAAGTCCTGGTTAATTAGTCTTTTCTTCCCCAAACCTCACCTCCACCACTACCACCAACACTACCGCTACCTAGTCCTTGGCCTTCCCTATAATTCAAACATGCCCCCTGTGACCCAGATTTGTTCCAGGGAGATGAGACTAGACTGATTGAATGTGCTGGGGGAAAGACGCTCTTTTTCAAAACCTACAGTATTGCACAGCCTCAGGGGACTCACAGAATACAATGCGAATGGGGCCCTTGGATGTGTGCACTGCAGTCCACCTGCTCATTCCTTTGGGAGTTTGGAGATTCTAGATGTTATCTCACCAACATGATGGGAGAGGATGCCTTAGAAAAGATTCAGGGCAAAAGGGAGTAGAACAGAGAAGCTGCTGTAATGTGTGAAAGGGAAATCTGTCATAGGATTGTCTGGCTGGAGTGAAGACTTCCACCTCACACATTACAGCAACATCCCAAAAGGTAGTTTAATTCTCTCAACTTTCCACTTATAAGGGCTAACACATACTCCTGCCCCTGCTTAAAAAAAAATTATGTCTGTTTGAGTTTAGTTTTTTGTTCCCAGAGCCAAGCGTCTTAAGTGACCTGCATCCTTTCCCCTCATTCCTCTTAATTGGCTAATTCTTACCCATCTTCAGGGTCTCATCTCAAATGTCACTCTCTCAGCAAAGCATTTCCTAACTTTCCAGTAAGTCTTTTATTGCATCCTCTATTTAGCATCTTGTCCTTCTCTATGGCACTTTTACTACTGTAATTTTACATCGTTCCATGAAGCCACTTGCTTAATGTCTGTCTTTACAACAAAACTGTCAGCTCCATCAGGGCACAGATTGTATCTGTTGTGTTTATACTTACATTCCCAGATCCTAGACATTTCCCAACTCATAGCAGCCCCTAAATAATTATTTCTAAAAGAATGGAAAGTCTGAAGGCATAAATGATGTCTGTATTCAAATATTTGAGTGGCACTCATATGGAAGAATGAGTTCTGTGACATGTAAGAGGAAAAGACTGGGGATGAAGAATGGAATTACAGAAAGGTAGGTTTAAGCTCAAATGAAACATGAATGATTCTAATAACAAAAACTTACAAAATATGAAAAAAAAAAAACCTCCCCTCCTTCTAACCCCTGCCCAAATCTGTAAGATAATAAGGACATTAAAAAATAAACTGAATGACCCTCTGACAAATAAATGATTATTATGTTGGGTAGGAAGTCAGTCAGAGGACCACTAAGGCTAACACTTTATTAGCCTATGATGATACCAATAAAAGATTATAGAAAAAAAGATTTATAGAAGCAAACAGAAGATAAGGTCTAAATTAAAAACTAGAATATACAGGAACAAGACAGCCTCCAGTTCTAGTGAGCACAAGGATGACTCCTGGATCTACTTTTCACCTGTGATCAACAGCCCCACCTCTTGCCTCTCTCCTTCATTTTATCCTCTTCTGTCCCCTCCATCTATTCACATGTGTCTCAGGTTTACATGAACCTCTGTGTTGAGATGATGACCCCACTGAGTTGTCCTGTGAGTCTTCTAAGAGTTGCTCACCATGACTTATCCCGCACTCTGATTTTTCTCTCCACCCCCTGCCCTGCAGCAAGGCTAACACTAATAAACTCACCTGGGCTCTCCAGAGCTCATCCCGCTCCTGGGCCACCCTCCAGTGTGTGTCTCCCATCATGGCGATGAACAGGTTGAGCATCAGCAGCGTGGCGATGATGGCAAAGGCAAAATAGATGATGCCGAACATGAAGGGCAAGTTCACCTCATAGTTGGCAGGGCCATCGATGACAGTGAGGAACAGCTCGAAGGTGCTGAACAGTGCCATGGGGAAGTCATAGAAATGCCCCAGATTGCTTGGGTCCTCTGTCTGGAAAATGATATAGAACGCTGCTCCGCCCAGGAAGAGGACATGGAGATGGGGAAATGAATTTATCACAGTAAGCATGGGCCTGATCAGCAGTCATTGTGCCTCTGCTATATACACCTCCATACACTTAACACACGTGCACAATCACACACCAGTAAATGTAGTGAACTGGCTAACCCTAAGAGGTACCATGGCTCAGTTCATCACTCTGGGTAATGGTAATACTCAAAAAAATTGTGTGTGAGTGTATAATAAGTCACCTAACTGGTTTTTACATTTTGAAAACCCAAATATTTAAAAAGCAAGTTGTTACAAGAATGCATGGAATCTCCAACAATTTTAAATAACAGAGCACATGAAAAGGCTATTAGAAGGGCACCATTTTCTTTTTTTTAAATCTTGATGGCCTCTCAATAACCAACCATCACACTGAAATTTCCTGGGAAAAATTCATGGAAAATTTACCCCTGCTCAGTGTGTAGCCTTCTAGATGGTAGTGGGCAACCTTATGACAGGATTAGACCCTTTAAAAGACTCTTCTCTGTATGGGAAACTGAAACATAAAGTGATCCCAAAAGTAAGAATAGGGTCTATGACAAAGCATCACTTCCTGTTTAAGAAAAAACAAGTGCAATGGCCAAGAAGTGACAGCTTAGGAGATTCTGGGTATAGGACATCTGCAGAAAACTGCTCCATTATCATCACCCTATTTTGTAATTAGAATACATGTGCATGCAGATGGGATGTGGTGTGGAGAAAGGCTGCACAAGGGCTCAGGGGAGTGGGACACTCCAAATGGCAGATGGCCACAATTTTACCCTTTCCTATTTCAGATCTTGGTGGGAGAAAGACAGACAGAGACAGACAGACAGACAGACAGAGAGAGAGAGAGAGTGTGTGTGTGTGTGTGTGTGTGTGTGTGTGTGTGTGTGTGTGTGTGTGTGTATGTGTGTTAAGCAGGAGAGGAGGACAGTAATAGAGTCCTCTGCACTGAGTCATGGTCTTTCAGCATTGGGGATCTTCACAGCGCATCTAGTACATCACTTTGTCTAGTGACGGTCAGTGGCAGAGGTTGAGGACTGAATCAGAGTTGCTGGTCTTTTGCTCTTCAGAGCTGGGCCTTCCTCCTTTACCTCTTCCTAAGGCTCTCTGATGCTCACTCCCTTTCCCTCTCCCTGCCTCTGGCTCTTTCTCTGCCTGCTTGTTCTTGCTGTGTCTTCCTTTCTTTTGCTCCCTGGCACTGTCCCACTGTGCCTGGATGGAGTTCCTGTTTGTCTCAGTTCTCCCAGTCTGTCTTCACAACTTTTTTTCTTTTTCCTGTCTCTTCAAACAACTATCCTTCAAACTCTGTTTCTTCTTCAAATCGTCTGTTTCTTCTTCAAGCTCTCCAAACTCTTTTTCTGTACCTCCTTTTTCCAATTCTTTCCTTTTCTCTCAATTTTAAATGACCACATATACACAAAGAGCATGCTAAGTAGTTTCTTCTTCAAGCTCTCCAAACTCTTTTTCTGTACCTCCTTTTTCCCAATTCTTTCCTTTTCTCTCAATTTTAAATGACCACATATACACAAAGAGCATGCTAAGTATTACTGAATGTTTTGTTTCTTCTTCTGAGCTATAAACATAGGAGAGTCAAACATTACACTGAGTCTATTTGCCTACATAGTTTTCTGAGATAGTCTTTCCTTTTTCATATCCTTGTCTCTCCAAAGGCCTTTCTCTTTCTCTCCTTTAAAGATCTTGCAGGGTGGTTGGTGAATGTCTTTGGCCCGGAACATGAGTCCAACCTGAGTAGCCCTAATCCTATGGATATGGCTGTACTTTTAGACTCACTTTTCAACAGAAAAAAAACAAAGTGGAGTGCAAATGAGAACTGAGAGCAAGAGTGAGAGTGAACTTTCTGGCGAGCTGGATGTGAACATCTAGTGGAGCAGAGACTAGTGCTTTTACCTGATGCAAATCCCAGAATGACCACGGCCATCAGCCAGCAGAAACGCATTAGGTCTCCAAAAATCATCTATAGGAAACAGAGAAGGAGAGGAAGGGTGGGATGCTTCTTTCTCCACTGTCTCTGAGCAGCTATCACTGACAGCTCAGGAGGTCCCCAAAGTTCCACCAGCTCCACTCTGAGCAGCAGTTCCATCCCTCTGTTTGGGAGGTCCTGTGGCTGAGCCAGAGCAGGCTTTGAGAAAGCACTGACCTTCTGGATCATGATGGTAAAGGGGCCCAGCATCTGGAATCCTCTGGCAAAGTACATGACGCTGCACCAGCCCAACACCAGGGCAAAGGACATAGGCACCACCTCCCCGGTGGTGTTGGTGAGCCGCATCACCATGATCACCAGCACCGTGAAGGCATAGGTGATGCTGGGGAGAGCAAAGAGGGGGGAGTGAGAGGAGGTTTGGGAGTATTCTAGGTCCCCTACAGCATGGTGGTGACTTGGGTGGTGCCCACACTCTCAAGCTTAGTCTTTACACCTAAAACACATACCCAGTCATGCACACAAGCCCATTGGAGAGAAATCCCTGGAGTGAGGATCAACTGAGGTCTAGGTCTCAGAGAGTGAACTGCAGACCTGGAATAATTCTTTTGAAGGAAGGTAGGGGGCTGAAAGTAGGGGAAACTCACATGATGGCATGGAATGGCCCCCCAAGGATCGTCTGTCCAAAATAGCGAGAAGCACCGACCCTGAAGATGACTGAAATCTGGGGATAGGTGGGTAAGACAACAATGTAGACTGCAGTTCAGTCTGGGGCCATAGGTGATGACTGCAGCCTGGATCCTGCCTGCATCTCACCTCTAGAAGCAGGATGACCACAGCCCCAATGACAGTCACCAGCTCCCCAGCCAGCCGGATGTTATCATCGTGAGTCACGTAGGCCTCCTATGGGGGGAAATTCAGGATAAAACGTGCTTTCTGACGGGTGGAGAGTCAAATTCTTTTGAGCAAGTAAAAGGCTGCTTGAACGTACGTGTTAAAACTATTTGTACAATTTTGTGTGGGAATTGTCTCTTCATGAACAGGGTTTTCCAGAAAGAGGGTTTGTAGTCTCTATTATATTCTCAGGTGGACTCATAATTTCAAAAAAGTTGAGGACCATTAATGTAGAATTCAATCATACATCCGTGTAATGTTTCAGAACTTTCACTGTAAAGGTAACACGCACCGATGAAAGGTGGTATTTATTTCACCTTGACCTGAAGACTATATCTGCTGCATCTTTCTGCCCTAAAGCTGCCAAGATCTATCCAAGATGAAGAAAAGCTCCCTTTATCACCACCATCACCATCCCCTATTGTATTTGCCATATGGCTGTCTCTGTGACCAAGACGTGAGTCCATGTATCCTTATGATATCCTGATGATTTGGGCTTCCATCTAGCAAAGTCACCTTTTCTATATATGTTGTGAGCAGCTGAGAACACATTTCTTAGCATCAACTAAGAAGGCTAAACCAACAGGAAGAGATATCAGAGGTTTGGGATGGTTTCAGCTATGTGGAAAGTTCAGCTTTTCCAATCTCATTGTGGCTTCCAGTGGGTAGAATACATCATAAACATATCACAGAATTTAAGTCTAGTATGAGCCCAGAACCTACTAGTTCTAGTGAGACCCTGAACTAATCATCAAAGATCTCTGAACTTGAGGTGTCTCATCTGCAGAATGGAGACTATAATGCTTACCTCCCAGGGTTATTGTAAAGGTCACATTAGATGATTTATTTGTATGGATTTTATAAACCATAAAGCACTATATGTATATTCATTGTGATCTTATTATGATTTGGCAATATAGAAAAGGGAAGAAAAGGGGCTAGAGATGTTCTATGGATTTTGATTCTGAGGAAGGGTCCCTGCCTACTCTGAGCAGTAGGTGTAGCAGGTATAGTCTTAGGTCAAGGTGAAATGAAGACCACTTTACTTCAGCGCACGTTACTTCACAGTGAAAGTTCTGAAACATTGCACAGATGTATGATTGAATTCTACGTGACTGATCCTCAACTTTCTTCAAGTTATGAGCCCACCTGAGAATATAACATAGACTATGGACCCTCTTTCTGGAAAACCGTGTTCGTGAAGAGACAATTCCAATATAAAATTATACAAATAGTTTTAACACATTCAAGCAGCCTTTAGGGTTTTGGAAACTGGTTCTCCAAGGTCACATCTCCAAGTAGCAAACCCAAGAAAGGAGTTTAGAGTCCCTGGGTCCAGTGAGAAAGTTGATGATTTGAGCTTGGGAGAATGTGACCCTTCATTAGGCATAAGGAATGCCAATCATCTGTGCTGTGCTAATAAGCTGGGACCTCTAAGCATCCCCCTGCGGGCTACTTCAGCAGCACACTCACTGGCTGAGAGAGAGGCAGAGCTTTTGAAATAGGAAGAGATGCTGTGCGGCAGGAGGTGATCTATGGTGTAATGAAGGCATCCAGCAGGAGCCCCATGGCTACTAGTGAGAGCCAGCTCAGAAGAAGCCCATGATGTAGCCTTTACAGAAGAGTGGGGCCAGACTTACCAATGGATAGTGGAAATATTTAAGGTGAATCATGTGGGCCCAAGAGAGGTCAGGAAAGAAGATGGTGTCTATGTGCCTGGAGACGCCAGCTCAGAAGAAGCCCATGATGTAGCCTTTACAGAAGAGTGGGGCCAGACTTACCAATGGATAGTGGAAATATTTCAGGTGAATCATGTGGGCCCAAGAGAGGTCAGGAAAGAAGATGGTGTCTATGTGCCTGGAGANATAAGGAATGCCAATCATCTGTGCTGTGCTAATAAGCTGGGACCTCTAAGCATCCCCCTGCGCGCTACTTCAGCAGCACACTCACTGGCTGAGAGAGAGGCAGAGCTTTTGAAATAGGAAGAGATGCTGTGCGGCAGGAGGTGATCTATGGTGTAATGAAGGCATCCAGCAGGAGCCCCATGGCTACTAGTGAGAGCCAGCTCAGAAGAAGCCCATGATGTAGCCTTTACAGAAGAGTGGGGCCAGACTTACCAATGGATAGTGGAAATATTTAAGGTGAATCATGTGGGCCCAAGAGAGGTCAGGAAAGAAGATGGTGTCTATGTGCCTGGAGACCCTGTGGACTAACAACCTGTGACTAGACATCAGCCACCAGTTCTTTGGTTGAAACAATTCTATGCTCTGTAAACTTGTCTGATGTTTATCTCTCTTGAGAAACTGGTACATTTTATTTTATCATAAAATGGGAAATTTTCCTCTTTTGTTGCTTCCAAGGAATTTCAGAGTTCTTTTTTTTTTATCTTCAGTTCTAGCAACTATCTTTGAATTCTGTCTCCTCTCTCCTGAAATTCGATTCATGAACCGTGTCTTTTTTTTTTAATCTTAGTGTTCCCATAGCATCTGTCTTTTATTGTAAAATATGCCAATTCCTTCTTAGAGTCAAATAGTAAATAGGAGGGTAAATAATAAATACATCATGTTAGAAACAAAATAAAATTAAATATAGAAATAAGATAACTGCATCTATGCCTTATATGTGTCTGTACAAAATTTTTGAATTATTTTTAAAACTTTGTATCTTGGTTGAGTATGTCGGGAAAAATGCCACCAACCTTTTCTTGGCTCAGCTAAGAAGAAAAGGAACTGCCCACAAGTTGTCCAGAACTGTGCAAGTCAGTACCCCTAGTGGCCACAGTGGTGGGAGTGACACCAGTATTCTCTCAGGAGGTGAAATCATGAAATCCCAACTAAAGGAGAATGTTGGGGACAGCTTTGCTCATCAAACTCTCCAGTTGAAGCTTGTCCTCAGCAGCTCCTCTTGGCTTATTCAAGAGTTACTTTTACAACTAGGTGTTTCCCTGCACAAATTCACCAGGGAGTAACTGAACACTTCTCTTTTCTTTTGATTTTAAGGGGAAGTGTTTCACATTGATATATTCTTGGTTTAGAATAGATACTCTTTGCCAAGTTAGGAAACATTTTAGTGTTAAAAATGAAGGGAGCATTAAATTGAAGTGATAATTATGATTTCCCTTTAATTAATCACCCTTGGACCCCTAGAATTAAACCCTAAACCCAAACTGGTAATACATTTTCCTTTTAACTTATAGAATTTTATTCTTTGAGGATTGTATTCAAGATCTTCTATCTATACAGTCATCCTCAGTGTTCACAGGGGATTGGCTTCAGAACCCCAGTGGATACCAAAATCTGCCAGTGCTCAATGCCTTCTAGTCCCCAATGCCTTCAGGATAAAAATGCAGGAGAGATGGCAGGAAAAGGTGTTCTGTAAATATTTATCATGGTAGAAATTCACTAGATAACATCTCAACTTGGTTAACAAATAGAGATGATGCATATTATTCTAGCAGTTTGGAGGTGACAATAGGAATAAAGAGCTAAAAGAAGTAAAAGCTGGTTGTCCCCAGGGAATAAGACACGGGTGCGTAGCAGAGGCAGTCCAAAACACTATTGCTCTTCATCAGAACTGTCATTGGATTTTTAAACCATGTGCATATATTCCTCTAAGTAGAAAACTCATTCTGAGATAATTAATAATAATAATAATAATAATAATAATAATAATAATAATAATAATAATAATAATAATAAACAGATTACCAAACATGATGTATAAGACCTTCATTGCTCTGGCCCCTGCCTTGTCCTCATACTCGGTGTGAGCTCCAGCCACACTGAACTGGGGATCCGGGTTGTTAAGTAAGGCCTTCACACAGGCTCTGCCCTTTCCTTAGAATGCCTTCCTCCACCACGTTTGCCTATTCACCCTTATTTATGCCGTATGACTCAGGTCAGGCCAACACTCCTCCTGGGTCTCCTTCCCTCCTCCTACACTAGGTCGGAGATCTCTCCTGTGGGCATGTGATGCTGCTGTGTTCGTAACCCTCACCTGGTGCCAGGAAGTGTCTGGTACCCCGTGTCTCCCCAGTAGTCTCAGAGCTCCTCATGGGCAAGGATGTTTCCTACTTTTTATCCACAATGTACAACACGGTAGGTGCTCAGTTAATAAGAAAGACAAGAAAGAAAAGGGGAAAGGAGGGGATACAGCAGATGCAGGCTGAGCATTACTTGAGAGTTGCAGGAGAGAAAGGTGGAATGGCAAATCTATCTGGAGGCAAAAGGGGGAAAGGATGACAACTAATTAGACTTTTCTGGGATTTCAGATTCCCAGCTTGGAGTCACATCAGCAGGCCTGGCTAGTAATGCACTGAGGAAATACTCCACCCCAACCCTTTAAAAATAAATATCTTCTAGCAATGAGTGGAATTTTTCACATCATCACATGGCTTGGATTTTCAAGAGCTGTCAACAACCAAATCCCCTGCAGAGGTTGGTCATTCATACTTCATTGAGAATTGACCTAATGAGATTGCACTCACTTACCAGCTGGCTGAGCTCATTGCCTTGAAGGAAGTGCCCAGAGGGGGTGGGCACTACTAATGCCAGAGCAAGGGGCATTCCTGGGTTGTAAGAGCCTGTGTGCACCATGCAGGGAGGGGTGGGCAGCATGGGCAACCTCGATAGGAAGTGGGAGAGCACCAGAACCCATTATCAGCCCCAACCTACAGCCTCTTTTTTCTCCCTACAATCCCAGATGTGCAAAGAAGTGAAGCTTCCAGAAAGAGCTCTGCTGGCTCTTAATGAAGAGTTACTCTGATTCTCTAAACTGGCCCTGGTTCCTTACCAGGGCTTCCCAACAGAATCAACTGGGAAGTCTGTCACAATACACATGCCCAGGCCAACCCTGGGTTAGTTTGGATCAGGAACCTGGCATTTTTTTTTAAAAGCTCTGTAGGTGTTTCTGATATGTAGCTCTAGTTGAGAACTGCTGAACCATAAAGACAGGCAGATCTCCTAGTTCCCATGTAAAGGTACCTTACAGGGTTTATTTCATGTCCTAGTCTCTTCATTTTCTCAGGAGGACTGACTTGGGAAATCTCCATTAACATCAGAGGAGTCCTTACCCATTTCTACAGAAGTATGGTGTACTCTATACACCAATAGGTTAAGCACATAGAAAAGAATGGTGTCTATTATCAAAACTAGAGAACATACAGTAGCTCAGTAGCTGAGCGTGAGAGCATTCCATATCTGATACCCTACCCCAGCACTCTAGTGACCCCTTATCTTGACAGAGAAAGATAGGTGTCACCAGATAAAGAGAAGAGTTACTCTGATTAACACTGATTAAGTGTGACAGGCCTTGGCTAGCTCACAGCCTGGAGACAGGAGCTTCTCATACAAAGGCTTCCCTAAGAAAGAAGGCTGAGACCCAGCACATCACTCTGGAGGGAGAAATGGCCTTCGCTTAGTATGTAAAGTTGAAGGTTCTGAGGCGAAGAAGACCTGAGCCCCAATCCCAGCATTGCCCTTACTAGGTGAATGTCTTGGCCAAAGCACTTAATCTCTCTTAACTTCTTTAAAAAGGGTATAATGATTTTATTTACCTATTAGGATATTTACGAGAATTAAATGATATTCTTTGAACATTCAAAATGTGGTCCACAGAACCACATTGGCCTCGCCCGGCAGCTTGTTAGAAATTTAGTCTAGGGTCTCATCCCAGCCTTACTGTCGTAATTTACATTTTAACAAGATCTCAGAGGTGCTGATAAATGTGGATAAAGTGTACTTAGTAGCAGTCAGTTGACATTATCATTACCTGCTGGGCTCCCTGCTTCTCCTCAGCTCTTTCCCTGTCCTTAACTTGCTGTGTTTGTTCCACAGTGAGCTGGTTAGGATCCTTGAACAAAGTGGTGTAGAGATGGAGATGAGTTGGGTTTCAAATGACTGTGGTGCTTTACATTGTTCAGAACTTATAAGGAATAGCGATGTGTAGACAACTTGATCCCAGTGACTATGACAGGTAGAAGATGACTTAAAACAGATGGAAACCTATGTGTCAGTCCTGAACCTGTCCTCTCCCTCACTCTCTGCATCCAACCCGTCACACAGTAGTGATGATTTCACCTTCACTAAGTCCCCTGATGTCAACCTGTTCCCACCATCTCTCCCTCACATCTTTAGGCCAATCCACCACTCTCTCCTTCTTGTTAAACTGCATGAGCTTCCTGCCTCATCTCCCTACATCCTCCTTAGGCCCCTCAAATCTGTTTTCCACCCTGCAAGCAGAGTCATTTTTTTAACAAAAATCTGGTCAAATCTTTCTCCTGTTTAAAATCTTTCTGAGCTTCCCATTACCTTAGGGATAAAGAGGAAAATCCTCAGTATGAACTGAAAGGCCCTATATGATTTGGGAAAGATCTGCCTGGACAAACTCATGTGGAGGCACTTAACCCAGCTCCCTGTACTCCAGCAAATCTTTCAGTTCCTAGACCTTGGCCAGATTCTTGCTACCTCAGGGCCTTTGTATATGCATACACCTAGAGCTCTCTTTTCACCTTGAACTCACCCAGATCTCAGCTCAGTTACCTTTTTCAGAAGCCTTCTCTAGCCTTCCAGATGGACCAGGCCTCTGTTATAAGTTCTCTTACCAACCCATCCTTTTTCTTACCATCAGAAAAAATAATGCTAATGATAATAATTACAGGTTGTGATGAAATAGCTATTTATATTATTATTTGATTATTATAAACCAGTCCGTAAACTCCAAAAAGCCAGAAATTATGTGTGTCATGCTCAGAGCATGGTTATTGAATTTCTAACCCCTAGAACAGTGTTTGGGCTCTCAATAATTATCTGTTTAATGAATAAATTAGTGAAACGTTTCTGGGAAAGATAAGGGCAAAGGGGAGCTTGAGGGAGTCTTTTTAAGACAAAATGATGTGATGATGGGAGGTAAACACTCTCCTGCTCAACAGTACCCCAGGAATCTAAATGACCAGAGTAGCGGGCCTGAGACAGGAATGGCAGAAGGGAACAGATATCAAAGATGGAAGCCAGTAGTTCTCATCTCTGGCTGAACACTTGAATCACTCCAAGAGTTTTGTAAAAATACCAAGGCCTGGGCCTCAGCCTCAGGCATTCTGATTTATTAAGTCTGAGGTATAGACTAGAAAACAGTCTTTTACCAGCTTTTCAGGTTTCTCATGTGCAGTCTTGGTTAAAAACCATGTATCTAGCAGGAAGTAGGATTTGCCTAAGGTCCAACAGCTATTTAATTTCAGAGTTAGGACTAAAATCCAAGCTTCCTGACTCCCAGACTTTGAATTTTCTACTCACCTGTAAACCTAAGAGAACTAGTACCATAGTGCATGTTGCTCTGCATAAACTAAGTAGAAATTGAATAGAGTAGAAAATTAACTCTAATTTGGAAACCCTGGAAAAACCATAACTTTTATGGCTGAATAATAGGGCATCTTAGAGTGATTAAAGGTACTTTGCAAATTGGGTAGAGATAAATTGTCTGCACCTTTACATATGGCAGCTTTCATGTGGTTCGTGCTACCTCATCTAAGTAGAGAAGTTGATTTTCTTTCATTTCAACTGCCCTGAGATGGTGCTGCCAGGCTGTTCTCAGAAAATCTTAGATGTTAAGCTAGAAAGGATCTTGGGGGTCATGGAACCTAGTGATTTCTGCAAATCCCAAGAGATCCACAGAGGAAGTCCTGCAGTGACTGAGAGCCCTGTGCTTGCAGGCTTATTAATGTAAGTGGATATTAAAATATTTACTCATCCAAGACAAAGCTGCACAGGCTAGCTAATACTGCATTCATCAAGTCAAAACACTACATATATGCACTTTTCTTTTTCTAAGACTTCTGAGAAATAAAAAAGTAGAAACAAAAAGAATTTCCTTTTACTTAACAAATTTGATACATCGTAAAAAGAGATTCTTTTCAATCATGGTGATAAGCGTGGGAGAATCACAGATATTCCGTAAACTCAGGCTCAAGGCTCAAGGGTAACATTAGAGAATAGGGACTTTCGCTGGTGTTCTTCACTATCTAAACCCCTCACCGCAGCATCCTTAACCCTCTTAGTCCCCATCTCCCTCCAAGGAAAGAGTATTTAAAGTCAGAGTCTTCTATTTAGGCCGAAAAGTCTTTTAAACTAAGCAGAAGGCAAAAGGATAAAAATACTAATGCAGAAGAGGGAAGGAATAGGAGAAAAAAGAAAGAATGGGTAGAAGGACTCAGCTATAATTCTGCTTCTCCTAGTCCTGAGGCAAAGGGAGGGGGCCTTTTAAATATAATTTAGACTGTTTTGCTCAAAGGAACATATTTGTACATAATTAGTCCTGAATCTATGAAAAAGAGACACATGGGAAGGAGACTTAGTGGTAAACAGATGCTCAGTGTCACTCAACACTTGGGCCAGAACATGATCTACAACCAAAATGCAGAGAATCTCCAAGTAAGTTTGAGACAAAAGAAAATTGGAAAAGAGCACATCTGAGGAAATAGGGCCAGGAGTGTTGGAAAAGTCCAGCCACCCCGAGCTCGCTATGTTTATACATTTTCTCCATTACTGGTCACTCCACCATCCCACTTGGCCATCTCCTAAACGTTCTTATTCTCCTCATGTGGTCTCCACATCAGGGATGACCTTCCCACCAGGTGGAAGGAGGTGCATGGAACACGGCCTCCTGTGCCCGCCCCTAATGTGCTCAGGCAGCAGGCTATGTGACAGACAATGGCTCTGGGAACATGAGCAGACTGTGTATATAATGAGAGACAATTATAGAAATAAGAGAGATGGACTGTCCTTACCTAGCTTGGGGTTCCTTGAGCCTCTTTGTCCTGTTCTTTCTCAGCAGCAGGCTATGTGACAGACAATGGCTCTGGGAACATGAGCAGACTGTGTATATAATGAGAGACAATTATAGAAATAGGAGAGATGGACTGTCCTTACCTAGCTTGGGGTTCCTTGAGCCTCTTTGTCCTGTTCTTTCTCTGTGCATACCATTGTCTTTGATCTAACCCAAATCAGTGTTTTTGCTTCCCGACAATGGGAAGTTTGTGTTCTCTTTCTGACTCAAACTACCCTGTTTCCTAGTTCAGGCTGAGCTATGTTATGGCTGGTCTATCCTGCATAGAGCACAATTCTCCAGTCACCCAGCTCTTACTTGCTTGGCTGAATTATTCTACCCATGTCTTTTGCTTTCTGCCTACATGCCCACACCCCCCTTTTGGCTATTTTTAGCTCACCAGGGTAAAAATTATAGTAATCCATGAAGAATCAATCCTCCATGTAGCTATACTTGCTGAAGATATATGTTGACAAGTGCTCATTAGAGTCTATGCATTCAAACACACAAAGGAGGATTTGCTCCCTTCAATAGCAGATTTTCACATCTACTGCACACCTCTAACAAGCCCTCCTCACCACCCCAGGTCTCTGAAGGACACCAGAGCATGGCAGGCCCACAGCAGTGAAAGGGACCTCAGAGATCATTTGCTTCAACCTGCTACCTGACCCAGGCAACCTTCTGTAGAGTATTTGACAGGGGTCAGACAGCTAACACATTATTCAAATGCTTTCCTATTGACAGTGCACAAAAGAGGATGTAGGCAGAAGGCTGTCTGTGTTGTCCTAACAGACCAGAAATGGACTCAGAAACGGACCTGGAGCACAGTTTTCCTTTTTTAAAACAACAGAGTTTCCCTTGAGCATTCCACTGCAAAGGGCTGGTCCTCTATAAATTACAAGGAATTTTACAAATGTGCAGGGTTATGAAGACCAAGCACTCTTTTGAAATTTGTGTGAGAAATCCACAGCTCTTGGACATACACTGTTTCACTCATTAAGACTCCCCGATGGCCCCCTCATCTTATGTCTGATTTCTACCAGGTGATGTGGAGCCTGCGACCGCTGAAGCCCAGGGTGTGGTGTCTTTCCTGGGTAGCCCCAATCTGGTCTCCAGCACCATCACCCCAAGCTACTACTCCTTTATGTCCCCTTCTGAGAAGAATCACCTGTAGCAGTTTCTGCTGGAGGATGGTGATGTCCCGAGAATCAGTGCGGTTCCCACCACGGAACTTGAGGGGACGGTAGACACAGCACATGGTGAAACATGTCATGTAGAGCACATACAAGACACCCAGCAGGCAGAAGTACGGCCGTCCATATCTCCGCCACTTGAAGCTCACCAGCTCCTTCACTGGGGTCTGCTCCAGGATCTGGCGAGCCTGCCGTGGAAGGAGAGGGTAGTTTGGGGTGACCAACATAGTGAGGAGTGTTGCGTTTCCCACTGAGCCCCAGAAGGGCCTAGGCAGTAGCCATCACTGTCATCATTCATTCAGTTAGTCATTTCCTTAACAGACAACTGGTAAATTTCTACCAAATGCTAGGCCTTATGCTAGTGCTACAGACAAACCATTACAGTAGTAAATACAAGGCACCATAGCACCACCGAGGCTTTAAAGGATGAGTAGCAGTTATCTGAGTGAAGGGAGAGTTAGGAAAGATCACGCCTTGATGTAGCAGCAGTCACTAGCCAGGAAGGTATAAGGAGCCATCGCCCATTTGCAGATGAGGTATGGTTGGGGAAATAGGAAAATCTGTGGGAGTGGTGGGCAGAAGTTGTAGCAGGTGAAGTAGATAAGGGCCAGATCATCGTGCATCGTGGATGCCAATGTAAGGAGTTTGAATATTTTTCCTGGATGCAATATTTTTCCTGAAAGCAATTCAGGAGCTCAAGCAGGCAGTTAGTCACATTTGCTCTAGAAGTACTACTGGACTGAAGAAAAGCAACAGATGGTTCAGGTCATAGGTCATGGCAATAATCTAAGCCAGATGGGGTAGTGCCTTGACATAAGCAGACAAGGAGACTAGGGATGGATGGAAAGAGGCACCTGAGAAATGAGGAGGAGGCAGATTTAAAGCACAGCCAGAGGAATTAACTATTAGCAGAAAGAATATCTTTTCCACTGAAGCTGTAGGGAAGGAGTGAGACAGTGGGCAATTTCCAGACATGCTTGGCAGTTCAGGGCAGGACATTGAAGAAGCCCTAGCTAGAGGGAGCCCCAGCCAGAAAGCCTCTGTTTTTGACATAAGGTAGGAAACTGGGTCTTCTGATGGAACTAAGGGTGAAGGGAATGAGGGATATGGAAAGGAACAAAAAAGAAAATTATTGACCCAAGACAAGTATAAGACCTGCAGGAGAGGAGCACCAGCCCCAGTGGCCCAGCCCGCTGAGATGAGCCCAGCAGACACACGTGGCAGAAGTGATCCCTCCCATCTCCTTGGACCTGGAGGGGAGTGCCAGGTCCTGCAGTCTGGCCCACCAAGGTGAGTCCAGCAGAACCATGTGGCAGAGGTGACCCCTCCCCTCTCCTTGGACCTGCAGGGGAGTGCCAGCTCCCGTGGCCCAGCCTGACAAGGTGAGCCCAGCAGACCTGCATGTCAGAGATGACCCTTCAACTCCCCTTTGACCCAGAGGGGAGCACTAGTCCCCGTGGCCTGACCCACCAAGGTGAGCCCAGCAGGCCTGCATGGCACAAGGGTCTCATTCTATGACCACAGATTCTGAAACAGGACCCAAGGTGGTTTAACATAACCACCACCACACCTACTGTCAAGCAAAGACAATTTACCACCATGGTAGCAACTAGGGCTACTCCACAGCCAACTTCAGTGTAATAGAAGAAGCAAACCCCCTAACAAATGACCAAACATCAACAAAAAATATTAGAACTACAAATAAACAAGAAAAAATAACACCACTGAAAGAATATAGTAATGCTCCAGTGTCATAGTCCATGGAACAGGGAATCCTTGAAATGTTTGAAAAAGACTTCTGAGCAATGATCTTAAGAAAACTTGAAGAAATAAAGGAAGACTCAATTAGAGAATACAATGAAATAAGAAAAAATATCCAGAATATGAAGGAAGAAATATACAAAGATATTAATACCTTAAAAAAGAGTGTAGCAGAACTTCTAGAAATGAAAGATTCACTAAGTGAAATAAAAAACACAACTGAGATCTTGAGCAGTAGGGTAGAGCAAGCAGAAGAAAGAATTTCAGATCTTGAAGATGCTCTTTTTTTTTTTTTTCCTTTTTGTCTTTTTTACTGACCGGTAACGGGATCGCAACCCTCGGTGTTCCACCCGCACCGCGCTCAGCCAGTGAGCAGGAACCGGTCTCCACATGGGATCCGAACCCTCGGTGGGAGCGCCGCCGTGCTCCCAAGCAGCGCACTCTCCAGTGTGCCACCGGGCCGGCCCTTGAAGATGCTCTTTTTGAGATAATTCAGGCAGACAAAAAAAAAAGGAATAAAGAATTAAAAATAAAGAGGAAAATCTAAGAGAGACAGCAGACAACCTCAAGTGCTCTAACGTCTGAATTGTGGGTATTCCAGAAGGGTAAGAGAAAGGAAAAGGTATTGGAAATCTATTCAAAGAAATAGAAACAGAAAACTTCCTAGGTGTAGGGCGAGATATAGACCTTCAGATTCAGGAAGCTCAAAGGTCCCCAAACAGATACAATCCAAAAAGATCCCCCCAAGACACATTATAGTTAAATTTGCAAAGTTCAAAGACAAAGAGAGAATTTTAAAAGCAGCAAGAGAAAGGCATCAGGCCACTTATAGGGGAACCCCCATCAGACTAACAGCAGACTACTCAACCAAAACCCTACATGCCAGAAGGAAGTGGAATGATGTATACATTCAAAATACTAAAAGAAAAAAAATGCCAGCCAAGAATTCTTTACCCAGTAAGGCTCTACTTCAGAAATGAAGGAGAAATAGTGTATTTCCCAGACAAACAAAAGTTGTGGGAGTTCATCACCACATGACCAGCCCTGCAAGAAATTCTCAAGGGAGTCCTTCATCCAGAATCTGAATAATGGTGACCACTATCACAAATACATGAGAAATAGCAAAACCCACTGTTAAAACAAAAATGCCTGCAAGAAACAGAAAGAAGCTAAATCATCCCACCTGAAATTTCCAACTAACATTAAAGAAGAGAATAAAAGGGGAAACAATGACCAAAAGATATTTAAACTATTTAAACAAGAAGCAATTAAATAATAGGAATTAAGCAACACTTGTGAATAACTACCCTAAATGTGAATGGACTAAACTTTCCATTCAAAAGACACAGACTGACTGATTAGAACAAAAGCTAGACCCAAGTATATGCTGTCTTCGAGAGACCCACCTCACCTGTAGAGACACACACAGACTAAAAGTGAAGGGATGGAAAAAGATACACTGTGCAAATGGAAACCAAAAATGAGCAGGAGTAGCTATTCTTATATTGGACAAAATAGACTTTAAACCAAAAAAACATAAAAAGAGACAAAGAAGACCACCGTATAATGATAAAAGGATCTATCCAGCTAGAAAACATAACAATCATAAATACATATGCACCCAATACTGGAGCACCCAGACATATAAAGCAAACACTCTTAGACCTAAAGAAAGAAATAGGCCCTAATACATTAACAATGAGGGATCTGCACGCCCCTCTCTCAATTTGGTACAGATCTTCCAGGCAACAAGTCAACGAAGAGACACAGGATTTAATCTACACCTTAGACCAACTGGACCTGGCAGATATATACAGAACATTTCACCCAACAACTAAAGAATATACTTTCTTCTCATCAGCTCATGGAACATTCTCCAGGATAGACCACATATGAGATGACAAATCTAGTCTCATCAAATTTTTTAAAAATTGAAATCATTCCAAGTGTCTTTTGAGACCACAATGGACTTAAATTGGAAATTAATAATGAGCAGAACTCTGGAAACTATACAAATACATGGAAACTAAATAATAGGCTACTGAATGACCTATTGGTCCAAGAAGAAATTAAACAGGAAATCAAAAAATTTCTAGAAAACCTATGGGGTACTGCAAAAGCAATAAAAGCAGGCAAATTTATCACAATAAATGCTTACATGAAAAAAACGGGAATACTTCAAATAAACGACCTAACACTACACCTCAAAGAACTTGAAAAACAACAACAATCCAAACCTAAAGGTAGTAGATGGAAAGAAATAATTAAGATCAGAGCATAACTAAATGAAATAGAGACCCAAAAATCAATAGAAAAGATCAACAAAACAAAAAGTTGTTTTTTTGAGAAGAAAAATAAAATAGACAAACCATTAGCTAAGGAAAAAAAAAAAAAAAAAAAAAAAAGAAGAAGAAGAAGAAGAAGAGAGAAGACCCAAATAACAAAGATCAGAAAAAGGGAGACATTACAACCCAAACCACAGAAACACAAAAAATCATCAGAGACTATTATAAAAATTGTATGACAACATATGTGAAATTCTAGAAGATATGGATAAGTTTCTAGACACATACAAACTACCAAGACTGAACCAAGAAGATACAGAAAACCTGAACAGACCAATAACAAGCAAGGAGATTGAAGTAACAATCAGCAATCTTCCAACAAAGAAAAGTCTGGGTCTGATGGCTTTACAGCTGAATTCTAACAAACTTTTAAAGAGGAGTTAATGCCAATTCTCCTCAAACTATTCCAAACAATTGAAATAGAAGCTACTCTCCCAAACTCATTCTATAAAGTCAACATAACTCTGATACCAAAGTCAGATAAAGACACAACAAAAAAAGAAAATTACAGGCCAATATCCTTGATGAATGTAGATGCAAAAATCCTCAACAAAATATTTGCAATCCAGAGTACAGCAACATATTAAAAAAATTATACACTATGATCGAGTAGGATTCATCCCAGGGATGCAACGATGGTTCAACATATGAAGGTCAATAAGTGTGATACATCACATCAACAAAGTCAAGGACAAAGACTATATGATTATCTCAATAGATGCAGAAAAAGCATTTGACAAAATTCAACATCCCTTCATGATAAAGACTTTTAACAAATTAGATAGAGAAGGAAAATATCTCAACACAATAAAAGCCATTTAGGACAAGCCTACCACCAGTATCACTCTAAATGGGGAAAAACTGAGGGCCTTTCCCTTAAGAAGAGGAACAAGACAAGAATGCCCACTCTCACCACTTCTAGTTAACATAGTACCAGAGGTACTAGCCAGAGCAATCAGGCAAGAGAAAGAAATAAAGGGAATCCAGATTGGAAAAGATGAAGTCAAACTTTCCCTATTTGCAGATGACATGATACTATATATGGACAAACCTAAAGACTATAAAAAAACTAATTGAGCTGGTTAATAACTTCAGTAACATTTCAGGATACAAAATAAATGCCCCAAATTCAGTTGCATTTATATACTGAAATAATGAACTAACAGAAAGAGAAATAAAGGAAGTAAGCCTATTTACAATTGTCACACAAAAAGTAAAATACCTAGAGAACAGTTTAACCAAGGAGGTGAAAGACCTCTACAATGAGAACTACAAATGACTTCTGAAAGAAATTAAAGAAGACACAAAAAGATGAAAACATATTCAATGCTGTTGGATTGGAAGAATTAACATTGTGAAAATGTCTATATTACCCAAAGCAATCTTCAGGTTCAATGCAATCCCCATCAAAATACCAATTTTTCATTACATTCTTCACAGATATGAAAAAAACAATCTTACCTTTTATATGGAACAACAAAAGACCCTGAATAGCCAAAGCAATCCCAAACAAACAAACAAAAATAACACTGGAGGTATAACACTACCTGAGTTCAAATTATACTACAAAGCTATGGTAACCAAAACAGCATGGTACTGGTATAAAAATAGACATTCAGACCAGTGGAGTATAATTATGAACCCAGAAATCACCCCTCAGGCTTACAGCTATCTGATATTGGACAGAGGCAACCAAAATCTACATTGAGGAAAAGCCTGCCTCATCAACAAGTGGTGCTGGGAAAACTGGATATTCATATGCAGAAGAATGAAACTAGATATGCATCTCTCACCATACACTAAAATCAACTTAAAATGGATTAGAGACTTAAGCATAAGACCTGAAACTGTAAAATTACTAAGGGAAAATATGAGTAAAACACATCAGCAACTAGGTCTGGGAACAGACTTTATGAACATGAGCCTGAAAGCACAAGCAACAAAAGAAAAAATAAACAAATGGGACTATATCAAACTAAAAACTTTCTGCACAGCAAAGGAAACAATCAACAGAGTGAAATGACAACCTACAGAGTGGGGGAAAAATTTTGCTCACTATGTATCTGACAAGGGATTAATATCCACAATATACAAGGAATTCAAGCAATTATACAATAAAAAACCAAATAACCCAATTATAAAATGGGCAAAGGAGCTAAATAGACATTTTTTAAAGGAAGACATACAAATGGCCAATAGGTACATGAAAAAATGCTTAACATCACTAGTCATCAGGGAAATGCAAATTAAAACTATATTGAGATACCACCTCACCCCAGTTAGACTGGCTATAATCAAAAAGACGGTGAATAACAAATGCTGGAGAGGGCATGGAGAGAAGGGGACACTCCTACACTGTTGGTGGGACTGGGAATTAGTACAACCAATATGGAAAACAGTATGGAGGTTTCTCAAACAACTACGGATAGATCTTCCATATGATCCAGCAATCCCACTTCTGGGTATATACCCAGAGGAATGGAAATCATCACACCGAAGGGATACCAGCATTCCTATGTTCATTGCAGCTCTGTTTACAATAGCCAAGATATGGAACCAACCTAAATGTCCATTGATGGATGATTGGGTAAGGAAACTGTGGTATATATACACCATGGAATACTACTTTGCCATTAAAAAAGAATGAAATACTCCCATGAAATATGACATGGATAAACCTAGAGAAACTCATATTGAGTGAAATAAGCAAAGCACAGAGGGATAAATACTGCCTGTGTTCACGCATAGGTGGGAGCTAAGAGAGAAAGAAGGAAGGAAAGAAAGACCACTGTAGTATGTTGGACTTGCAGAGGGAGAGAGCATTCTTTGGGCTACAAATTGGAGTGGAGGGGGAAGGGGGAAAGGGAGGAAGGTTGGGGATAATTGGGTGGGGGACATGGGGTACAAATGCAATTTGTGGTAATGGGTATGCTGCCGGTATGAATCTGGCCCTCACATCATGGGAACGAGGGGGTGACAATCAGCTTTTTATCTCATGAATATTCATAACCAATTTAAAAATAAAAGTAAAAAGAAAGACCTGCAGGATAATATTGAGAACTAGGTGAAACAGAAGACTGAGGATTTGTAATGGCAAAATCCACACAGGGGGATTGGGGTTTTAATTTCTTAGAAATACTGATCAAGTCTTATGTGTTTCCAGAAATATTCTCCAGCGAAAATCACACAAACCAGCCACTCAACCTTTCTTTTATTTATTAGTGTTAACAATCATCTGTGTTTTATGGCTTTATAAGGGTTCCTAGGAAATTGTCATGTGGCAGATAAACAATGGAAATTATATCTTGCCACTATCTTGGAGGTTTCTGAAAGCTGGGAGCATTTTTACTTTCTACTCATCTTCAACAAATTTTCAATTCCCTTAAATCACTCAATCTAGTACTGCCTGAGTGATCTCTATGTTATTCCCTCTCTGGAAAGCTCTCTTTCCTCATCTTTCTGGTGATTCTCAACTCCTCCTTGAAGACCCAGCTCAAGCATTTCTTCTGTAACATCTCTGGCCCATTCAAGCCCAGTTAACCCTACCTCAATTTTGCTACCCTTGTGCCAAATACACAATTTGATTGTGATGTATGTTGCACTGTCTTGCAAATATTGAGGACAGCAGGAAATTGAGAAAGTTGACCGATAAGAACTGTGTTTTATTTATTTCTATATTCTCAGTTCCCTGTATGGTGCCTGGGACACAGCAGATGCTCAATATGCTGAATGAACAAATGAGTGAGTGAGTGAATGAATGATAGAAAGCAACTTCCATGTGGAGAGGTCCTCGTCTGCAACATTAAAATGTGGAAGGTGAGCAGATGGGGCTGGAACTAAGCAGAGAAGAGTGGCGTCAGGAGGGAGGGTAGACTCAGCTTTCCCACAGCTCCCAGGAGACAGTTCTCCTCGGCACCTATTATAACGCTGGGGAGTGACGGGAGCCCAGGATCTTAGCAAATGGACAGGCTCTGAGTGGACACTGACTGCCCTCACATGGAGTCCCTGACGCTCCGTGACAGCCATACCTCCCGCTTCTTGGAGGAGACAACAAGCTCTAGAAAGGACAGTTCCTCTCCCCAGGAGTCAATCTCTGTGAGGTCGTAGAGCGTGGAGGTCAGCGGCCCACATGTCCACTGGATGTGCTTCCGCTTCTGCATCAGGTGCTGGAACATCTGAGGGAACATACGGGGGAATCAGAGGGCCAAAGTGTGAGAAGCGGGTCTAGGAGAACCACACCACTGCCGAGGCCAGGTGCCCACTCTTTGGAAGGATAGGCAGTGGGGAATTGGTGAACCTCTGCCTACACAAACCTCCTTTTTTCTTTGTCCCCTTTCCTTCCCACAAACCCCATAAAGCTCTAAAATAAGAGATGAGGCAAAGGAAATGGAACTTTGGGTTGTCACAGCGGATTTTCTCAGGTGAGATTCTCAAATCCTCCTGAGTCAAGGAGTCTGGTGCTAAAGACATTAGTGATGGGATAGAAAGGAAGAGATCACCATCCTCTGGAGGAGTTTGGGAAGAAGAGTCATCAGAAAGACGCACTAGGGTGGGGGGAGTTGCCCTCACCACAGTGTTGCCCTCCACTCCGGCCAGCTTGAAGGGGGTGAGGCCCTGGTGATTGGGCATGAGCTCCAGGGACTGCAGGTGGCCCCCACGTCCATCATAGGACAGCAGCAGATTGTACATCTGGCAGGCGAAGGTTTTGTTGGGCTGGAGGGTGAGGATGTGCAGCACTGTGTTTCCTGGGAGAGGACATGGGGTGTCAGGTGGCCATAGGCCCAAAGTCCCCGGTGTTCCCATCCCCATCCTAGTCAGCCTGAGGACTGTCCCAGCTCCTCCCTCACCCCCCTGCACATCCCAGCTCTTACCCAGGGAGTCCTGGGCCCGGATGTCTGCTCCATACTCAATGAGCAGCCGCACAATCTCCTCGTTGCCCACGCAGGCAGCAAAGGACAAAGGGTGCTCCCCTGGGGACACAGTACATGGCAGGAGAGTGCAGGATCACAAGATGGGGTGGGCAGTTTGCCCAAACCGATGCCTCCTCCTCCCCCATGTCTCACAGCTCGGGGGTTGGGGAGGCTTGTCTAGCAGAGCAAGTGGAAGGGACAGTGCAGAGGGTCATGGGGAGATTGGGTCTCTGGCCTAATTAAGCCCTCTAAGGGCGGCCCCTCCCAGCTTCAGGCAGGCCCTCCTTAGCCCACCCTCCCCTTGACCTTGCCCAACTCTCCACCTGTCCTTCCTCCCAGCCTGGCCCTGGATCTCACCATAGTAGATGAGGTTGTGGGGACTGTGGCGGAAGGCGGCGCCTGTGGCTCTAGCAGAGATGTTGGCCCCGTGGGCTAGCAGGGCTCGCACCAGGTTCACATTCTGGTTCATGATAGCGATGTGCAAAGCAGTCTGACCTGGCCCGGAGACAGTCGTCAGTCAAGGGTCTGTCTCTGTCCCCTTTCTCAGGGACACAACATACCTCAATACCCCTTGTAGAAGGTCCCTGCCAGGTCCTTACATAGACTTTTGTAGAGTGTCCTGGGACTGAGGGCAATTAGTCCCTCTGGATGCCTTGTTCATGATACCTACCCCTCAACAACTGGGGGGGGGGGCAGAGTGTTGGTGTCAATATAATCACTCTAGTGTTGCTATGAGAGAAAGAAAGAGATGTGACCTGGGACCACAAGAAGATTGAAAGGAGATGCTAAGTGGCTAAAGGAAGCCACAGTGCTAAAAGCCAAGGCGAGGACCTATGCATTCATCGCAGTTCAAGGGAGCCCTTCTTCCTGACCCTTCATCAATCCTCCCCAGCCTGCCATTCAGACGCTCACTTTAAGAGATGACAGCAGCCCCTCCATACCCATTTCCATGTTGAATTACTATGCAGCTTCCTTACCTACAAATGGTTCATACAGGGTGGGTTCCTTGACTAGCTGTGGGGCCACCTCCATCAGCACCAGGGCAGCCTCCAGGTTGTCATACAGGGCCGCCACATGCAGTGCTGTCTCCCCCAGAGCGCCTGGAGTAAAGTAAGACAGGTGCGTCAAGCACTTCCCAGAGTCCTTCAAGGAAGGGAGTCTTGATTCCAGAGACACCCTCCAAGGCTCCAGTGTGAGCTGTGAAAACCTTCAGTGTCTTGGGGCAGAAGGGCTGGAGTTCTGCTTCCCCTCCATCCCATTAAACTCAGGTCCCACCTCTTTGTCGAAAGTCACAGTTTGGGTCCAGCAGAAGTTCCTTAAGGACACAGAGATTATTTTCCTTGGCTGTCTTTAGCAGTGGAGACTCTCGAATCCTGGGGAAAGATGGACAGGAGTCAGGTAGAGACAGAGTCACAGAGATCCCAAGAGGAGAGAGCATCAGAGACATTCTCCATCTAAGATGGGCATGACTCACACAGAGTGTGCAGTGATGAACTGGAAAGAGTTGTCTACTGGACTCGGGCGACTGAGGGTACACTTGAGCAGTCGCTGGGATTCGTATCATGCTGATTTCTCTAATGCAGGCCGAGCCTTGTAGTGCAGCTGGGTGGGAGAGTTAATAGAAGGGCATAGTGACCAAGGGAGGAGGGCCTGAAGTCTGCAATGGGGCCGGGGTGCCTGAAAGAGGTCCTCAGGTCTGGCTGAATTCATCCAAGCTGAGCAAAAGTTTCAGGAATCTGGGGAATTGGAGCAGGTGGAGGAGAGAGCATTTTTATCAGGTTTGTGAGTTGTCTCCTACCCAGGCCTGCTAAACCTGTTTCCTTAGCCAAAGGGAGTTTGAGAGACCAGAGCTGAGAGGAGGGAATAGACTGACTGTCAGACCTTATAGATCTGTGGAATTTGTGAGCTACTGAAGTTCTGACTTCTCCTTCAGGCTACATAGATACACATCTCTGCCAGGGGTGAATAGAGGTGAGGGTATAGGGGATCTGGTCCTTCTGTGTTTTACCCTTAGATGCAGGGTTTGAATACCCTGTTTTTATATACAGAGGAGCGGGCATACTGGGAGAAACCAGGTTGAGATATTCACCTACAGGACCTCTGTTGGTTAATCTTTGTTTCTGTTCCTGCCTGGATTTGAACTGAATAAGAGATAAAGCTAGAGTCTATCCTGCTAGACATGTGTATGTCTGTCAGGTTGAGGGTCATCTGGGTGAGAAGAAAAGATAGACTGATGGTGACTCCTATGCTATCCCCACCCTCTCTTCCAACAGCTCCAGGAACCAGGAGGAAGTGTTTTATTTAAAGAATAAGCTTTTTATCTAAAGGCAGAGCTCAGGTCTGTCATTTAGGGAAGCCTCCTACCCCATCTCACCCAGGCCTGCAGACCCAGTGGGCCATGTGCCCCTGACCAGCCCAGGGTGGCTGGGGCTGGGATTCCAGAGTTTGGCCCTGTCCTGAGGCCACTGCACACAGCCTTGTCACTCTGGCCTTCTGCAGCACTCTCAAAGATTGCCCTAGTCCACCCTAAAGCAGGGGGTGGAGAGGTCGAAGGTCCCACAGCAGGGCCTGGGGTAGGGGTAGGTGAGTAAGCAGATAGCCTTGCCAGTATGAGGGCTCAGGGGCACTTAGGCCAGGTCCATGCAAAATGCCAATGCAGGACCCCTTGTTCAAAATTGTTGAGAACTTCAAGAGGGTGACAGCAGGGCATTAAACCAAGAGATTTTCTGATGTGCAGGGGGCCCTATTCCATGGCTAATACCTGCTCACCCCATCCCTCAGCCAGCTCTCAGTGGAGACAAGTCCCTCAAACACAGGTGCAGAGGCCACCTGCAGGATGGGTCCCTGCCCAGGCTGCTCTTCCTGGCGCTGGATCTCAGGGCTAAGCCATGAAAGGATCTACCCCTCAGTGTGCCAGCACCTGCTGAACTGAAAGTGCCCCAGGAGCAGGTGTGAGCCTCATTCAATCTCTGTGTCCTCAGGACCGAGCACACACTACACACAGTAGACTCAATGAAAGGTAGATGACCTTAATCCAGGATTCTCCAGTATCACCGGGTTACCCTCCCCAGCTGGCCAGCTCCACATGTTACAGAAATTAAGCTCTTCTCCGCGCTTTCCCCAGCAATCAACTTTCATTCATTCATGTGGTAACTTCTAACGCTTTTTTCCACTAGCAAGTCTTCTAAACAAAGGGCTCTCTGAAACCCTTAGATCTCATCCCTTTCTCAGCAGCCCACTCCCAACAACCAGCTCCTGCCTGCACACCCTACTCCAGACACCCAGCTTCTTCTATCTGGTCCCTTTTGGTTCCCTCATGAGGCAGGCAGGTGAGAGCCTCAGCTGTCATTCTGCCCTTGCCTTCAGATCTGCATTTGAGGTCTCCCTGGGTGGCCCAACGCCACACCCTCCACCACCACTCAGAGGGGCCAGCTGGGGTTTTGTAATGGGGGGGTGGGTTGAAAGGGAAGGACATATCCAAGGACATGTGAATTTTAGGGTGCTGTATTGGGGAAACAGACCCGAGTGAATCAGGATTCTGAGAATCAGTGTAGCAGGGACGCCAGTACCCTTGGGAAGCTGGTACCCTTGGGAAGCCTACCTCTTCTGTTGCAGCGTGTAGACTTGGTCCAGGTGCTGGTCCCAGTCTTGTTCTCTGACAAGCCAGTGGGTCAGGAGTTTCTGAAGTTGGATCCAGGGCCATCTTGCCTTGAGTGGACAAGCCCCCATATCGTCTCCTTGATGGCACTGACAGGATGTGGGAATGTGGTGAAAGAAACAGGTCTAGGGTGGCAGTACCTGAGGAAGAGGCGGGGTCTCCTTGGGGTTGGGGCTCTGAGTGACTTGTGTGTGCAGCATGCAGTGTGTGCGTGTTCAGCGTGTGTGTGTGTGTGTGTGTGTGTGTGTGTGTGTGTGTGTGCGCGTGCGCGCAGCTGGCGCCCCTCCCTGGGGAAAAGTGTTCTCCCTGGAGGGGAAGGAGCTCTTTACAGAGCTGAGCCCACCCCCACCTCTCCCCAGGGGTAACAGAGCTGCCCCAGAGCAGATAGGGAGGAGGGGAGGGAACTGCTCAGTTCCTGGCAGTGGGCTGGGGCGGCTGAGACCGGTAGAGGCTGAGGGGCGGAGCAGAGGAACTTGGAGGGGGAGCAAGGGTAGAGTCTAGAAGGTGGGTCCACAAACAAAGTGCAGTGAGTGGGATGCAGGAGAGCAGGAAGTAAAGACCTGCAGCTTGGAAACCAGGCAGGTCCTGCCTGGAATCCTGGCTCTCACCCTTGCAGACAGGTGAGCTTTCTGAGCCTCAGTCTTCTAACCTATAACATTGGGGTAACAATTACTCTGTCTCATGGAAGCGTTTGTAAAGCACGTGTCACAAGAGCTCAACAACTGTTGATTCTCCTTTGATACTACGTGGGCTCAAAAGACCCCAGGGCTGCTTCTCTGAGCCCCCCCATTTACCTCAGTCTTGTGATCATCTCTGTCCTCAGCCTCAAAGGAGGGTTTCCAGCCCCCTTTCCAAGCCACCTGTCTCCGTAAGAACTCTTGGTCCCCTGCCAGCGTCCTGGAGCCCCCAGCTGAGACCAGCTCTCACGTACCCGGGGATGCAGGCCAAAGGAGACCCCCAAGGGCCCCCTGGTCCACAGAGATTGAACTGCTAGAACTTAGTGGAGGTAGAGGACAGAGAAATCATGATTCCACTTTTGGGAGGGACTCTTTCCAGGAATGAGATAGTGGAAGGAAGAAATAAAGATAAGACATTACATTATGATATGATTGGATCATTGGATCTCTTGTTTTTATCTTCCTGATGGTTTGCAAAGAGGCATATCAATGTCATTGAATTGAGGTCATTTAGTAGACCTATGAGGTGAATGGGAACAGGATAAGGGTTCTCTAGTTTCTGAACGAGGGGACAGAGAACAGACGGGGAATGGGATTGCCTAAAACCCCAAGGCTAGTGGCAAAACTGGAACAGGCTTTGAAGCTGGGATCTCAGCTCCAATCTTACTGCTTCTGGGGAAACTTCTGGCTATAAAGATGTGAGAGACTTGGGTTGGCGATACACTGGGGACCCTCCCCTTGGGTGTCTTCAGGAGAAAGGGACTGTGCCCCTATTTGCTATTAGAAAGAGAGCTGTGCTCCACAGATTGAGGGATAGACAGAATGACCTTTAGAGAAGGACAAGAATTGAAGGGAAAAAGGAAAGGAAAGGAAGAGGAGGTGCTGAGAAAAGGAGGAACCATGTTCTCACCTGGGGAATGAGGAGGGGTCACCTTGTGCTACATTCTTCAGCCTCCCTGGGGGTTGGGGCAGTGTGGGGGTGGTAATGGCTTCTGAAGCCTGCGGACTTCCAGTCTGAGGAGATGGAGGGAGTGATAAGGCTGGGGGGAGGGGTTGTAGATGTGCTGATAAGAGGGGGCAGCCAGGAAGGGAGCACTTGCCAGGGACACGCGCAACCCTTGAAGCTAGTCCTTGGGAGCTGGGGACTGGGCGGGGCTGGCAGAAGAGGAGGCCACCTGGTCACAGCTGCACAGAGCCAGGGCGCAGGGGCGCGGGGGCTCACTGCAAGGGCCTTGTCCACAAGCGTGGGGAGCAGCAAATGGCGGCTGGTGTGTGGGCCCCCACCCCCTGGTCTTCTCCCTCTCCCTTGCCCTTCTCTGCCTGCTTTGTCCTCTCCAATGGGAGGGGCAGGAAAAAGTCACCTGGGGGGAAAGCAAGTTGTGACACCTGTCCCAGCTCCAGACCAAAGATTTGGAGTCTCTTCTCTTTGGAGACTATCCTGCATCGCCATCCTATTTTTCCTTTGTCTCCTCTCTTTCTTCTCAGTCCTCCCCCTGCTTTCTGCAGGCCAGGGCACCTCATGGCTTCTCCCCTTCAGGCAGCAGCTTCTCCACCTACAGTGCCCCAGAGCCCAGCACATGACAATGATGCCATCCTGGTGCCCGGGAGGACAACTGGGCTGTTGGGCCCTGGAGCCCCTTTGTGCCAAAGCAGCCCATCTCTTATTTTGATATGACAAAGAGAAAGAGAAAACATAATACCTAGATTTCAACTTTCAGGAAATACACTCCCACTCCACATGCCCACAGCCATCTAGGAAAAGGATTCAAATGCTGCACTTTAAAACATTGTGTTTATCTTTGGATGATGGAATTATTTTTTTTTTCTTGTTACTAATAATAAGAAAAAATAAATTATTGGCAATAAGAAGAAAACTTTTAAAAGGGATTCCTGGTTTCCTGCAAGGATTTATCTCTTTCACCCTGGGAGCTGGGCAGGTGGGTGGTGAGGAAGAGAGGTAGCTGTGGTAGGTATAGTCGAGCCCTTTCCACTCCAGCCTGCCACTGGAGACACTCCCACCCCCTGCTGGAGACACTTCCCACCCCCTCCACCCTCCCCATTTGCACCCACAGAGCAGAGCGGGAGATGGCTTCTCTTTTGGCCAGTGAACCAACAGGCTCCTCCTGAAAATAGCCAGAAGGAGATTAGTGATTTTTTTTCTATCCAAGCATCATTCTCTGGATCTACAGGTCAACAGGTGCAGGGTGAGAGTGCACTGGAGACACTCCCACCCCCTCCACCCTCCCCATTTGCACCCACAGAGCAGAGCGGGAGATGGCTTCTGTTTTGGCCAGTGAACCAACAGGCTCCTCCTGAAAATAGCCAGGAGGAGATTAGTGATTTTTTTCTATCCAAGCATCATTCTCTGGATCTACAGGTCAACAGGTGCAGGGTGAGAGTGCGCAGGCTCAGCAGGCTACTTGAGTCTTTCCTCCTTTGCCATCAGGTGACCTCCTGTACCACTTTCCAGTCCCCCATCACCTGGGGTGGATCACCAGGAAGCGGGTCAGAGGAGGCGTCCACTGTGTGTGGGAGGGTATCTGCTAGCATGGGTAGCCTCCGTGGGAAGGAGTCTCTTTATGCTTGTCTGTTTTTGCAGTTTCCCTCTTGCAGAAAGGGTACATGTTTCTGCACATGTCCTTGCATCTGCATTTGTGTGTTTCATTCAGGTATGGGATGCATGAGCGAGCAGCAGTAGTGTGAACTGGTTAGGATCGCTCCAGTGTAACTAAACTCTCCTCCCACTTGTCCTAGCAACTATTCTGCATCTCCTGGCCTGTGTCTCTGTTTCTGGTTTTCCAGGGAAGGCCTTCATCCTGTATCCCCCAACCCACAAGCTTCCAAAAGGCAAAGGGTAATTAGCCACAGCTTGCTACTGCCCACAGGTCCACGGGCAGGACGGGCATTGGGTACTGAGGCAGGTTTTCTCCAGATCTGTTGATTAGAATCCTTGGCTCCCTGCCATGCTGCCTCTTCTCTGCAGACTCTAACTCCTTCCACAAAGCGAGGAGCATAGAGATGAGCTCTTATGGTTTCTCTGTAAGAGTACAGGAAGATGGAAAATGAGAGAACATGATTTTTCAGCCTGACGGTACAAGAGGGCCAAGTCTAGAAAAGGAGAAAAATTAGGGGAGGATGAGGAGAGAGTAAGAGGATGGTTTCTGCTTGGGTGTCAGGCGCCCTGCTCTTTTTCCATCTCAACACACTTTCTGTCTGTCTGTCTGTCTGTCTGTCTCACAAGTACACACACACACACACCGAGCATGCCTGTCCCACCCTCCCTTGGGCCCCTCATCATCCTCATTTTCTGACAGACCCACTCTTTGTGTAGAGCAGCAGCTCATGCCAGGACTTGAGGACCCTGGCTTCTGCATCTGGTCAGGGCCTCGGCCTGTGCAAGCCACTCTCTTTAGAGAAAGGCTGCATGGAATAGTGGGAAGATGTCATATTTAGAATCAAAAGACTTCATCCGGAGTCCTGCTCTGCCCCTTAGTGTTTTTGTGTGATCTTGAGTGGGAGAGCCACTCTTCTGTGAATCTCAGTCTCCTCATCTATATAATGGGTAGGGGGACACTTTTACTTTGGGGTCTGGTTGCTGCTGGAGTCTGGTGGATCTAATGGTGTAGTGGACGTGAAAGTGTAAGCTCTTAGGTCATTTCTGCTGCTATCTGCAGGATGACCCACTGTGGCCATCCTAGAAGCATCTATCCCCCCCCCCCCCCCCCCCCC